>NC_143031.1:57570000-57732500 GCF_057628025.1 Oncorhynchus mykiss | reverse complement strand
TTTGATTACTCTTTTGTTGAAAATGTGCCTGTGCCAACTTGTAGTATATTTGAGTTTGAAAAAGGATTTTAAAAGTTTATAATTTCGACATTGAAATTTCAGACTTGCTTTTTCCTTGACGAAAAGTGTATCAACCCCTATACAAATGTCCAATTTCCTTTTGCTGCAGGATTATTTTTCGGCCGTAGAAAACTGGCTCAAATTAAGATCCTTCATCTGTATTGGCATTTGACATGGATTCACAAACGTGACGAACGCACACACTCACACACATGCCCATGCACACACACACACTCTTTACGTGCAGCGCAGAGATGAGAGAGTAAAGAGGAGGAGATGACAAGAAACCAGTATTTGAGCTTAGCCCTTCTCCTCTCCTCTCTGAGCCAGAGCAGGGTAAACCCATCAAAGAGATGACCCTGACTTATCTTGGTCCAAAGACCATCTCCTCCGACTACCCTCCGCATTGGGCTCCCAAGTGACGCAGTGGTCTAAGACACTGCATCTCAGTGCACGAGGCGTCACTGCAGTACCTGGTTTAAATCCAGGCTACATCACAACCAGACGTGATTGGGAGTCCCATAGGGCGGTGCACAATTGGCCCAGCGTCGTCTGGGTTTGGCTGGGTAGGCAGTCATTGTAAATAAGAATTTGTCCTTAACTGACTTGCCTAGTTAAATAAAGGTTAAATAACATTAACAAATCCCAATCCCTACAGCAGAAGGTGTGTGTTTTCTCTCTCCTCTCTACAGAACTCTCAGTAGTGGAACAGTGAGGAGGGTTACTCCTGTTCAGGGCTGGTTGTTCCCCATCTCTCTCTGTTTCTAATCCTCTCCTCTGCCACCAAGCCCATCAGGCCAACAACCTGGAGAGGACACACACACGAACACTCTCTCTCTCTCTCTTCCGTCCTCTCTGAAAGTAATGGCCACTTTTCAGTTCATGATTTGAGTATGAATTCATCTCTTGAACTGATTGGATTAGAATGGCATGAACTAAATTCCCTCTCGGTGTTGATTCTCCGTGTTTCTCACACCATAGTTGCCCATTCCCAGTTGTTAGAATATTTACTGACTGCTCTTTCCATTAGTTCGCAAACACAAACACGATCCATGTCGGCCTGTGTTTAATTAAAGGGATAGTGAACCTAAATGACAAAATTACATGATGGTTCCTTCCCCCATAAGCAGTCTATGGACACGGTAAGATAGCAATCCATGCTTTGGTTTTGTTTACCTGGGTCACTGTCTCCCATGAATGAATCACAACCCTTCAGAGTGAAGGGCCTAATGATGCTAATCACACTGACCTGTTCCCACTTGTGAGTGGTTCCTCGCTATTTTGGAGCAGCAGTACCTCTGTGATCGTTCTCTGATGGTCTTTGACTGCATGTGTTTCCTTATTGTTTCTTGTTTGTTTACATGTGTTTACTTATTGTTTGTTGTTTGTTTACCTGTGGTTGCATTAAGGAAGGGCTGTGGGGCCGAGCCAAGTGCCCCCCTGCTAGACAGAGCTCAGGTTCTCTCTTTCTTTATCTCTCTCTCTCTGTCTCTTGCTCCTCTCACACACACGCACGCACGCACACACACACGCACGCACGCACGGATGCACGCACACACACACACACACACACACATACACACACACACACACACACACACACAATCTCTCTCTCTCTCACTTTGTGCCTCTCTCCTCTACTCTTCTCCTCTCGCGTGGCTCGTTTGAACATGAGTTGTAGTTCATTAGAAAAGTGGAATAGTAAATGATTTGGCTCACTGGGGGCGCTCTGCTCCACGCACACTGCTCTGCTCCACTGTCAGACTCTCACACACACTTTCCTTCCCTCTCGCTCTCCCTTCCTCAGCACAAGCCTGTGTGTGTGCGCGTGTGCACTCAGTGTTTGTGACTGATAGGACTGTGGTATGTGTGTGTGTGTGTGCATTTGTTTCCGCTACAATATGCGTCTTGGGTTACAAAATTTGAGAGTTGTAGATGCAGATGTAGGATCTTTTGTTGTTGAGACTTTTCCTTCATAGCAGGAAATCCAAACTTGTTGTGTTTGAGGTTTAAGAAGGCTTCTAAAGTTTGTCATTTCCACTTTAAAAGGTCAAATGTATCAACCCAAAAACCTCCTGCAAAAAAAATCCATTAATTCGAGTCTGCATAATAACTCACATGTCCTGTTGCTGCAGGATTGTTTTCCTGCTGCAGTAAACTGGCTCAAATGAAGATCCGACATCTGTGTTGGGAAATTGAGGGTTGCATTACATTTTGAAATGTTATATCCACATAACCATCAATAACCATTACTGCCTATGACCGACTGCAGTTTCACAATCTTCCATCTGCAGATATGTTTAAAGATTTGTTTTCTGTAATTTGCCAAGTCTAACCAAGGCAATTCAAGAGGGAAACATGTTTTCTCTACAATATGCATCTTAGCTTACAATGTTTAAGAGGTGTGGATATTGGGTGAAATGTTATATCCACACAAACCATCAATAAAAAATAACTGGCTATAACCATCCAATGGAATTTCACACTCTTCCCTCTGCAGATATTTTTCAAGATATTTCCTGTGAGTCAGCCCAAGGCAATTCAAGAGAAAATATGCTTCGCTCTTTCTTGGCTCATTCTTTTGCTGTCAACACCTGCTGTTTTGTGTGAACAATACTTTTCAGTTTTTGAATATCACAAAAGCACGGCGGTGGTTAGCCATCTTGGCAGCGAGAGAGGGCGAGAGAGAGAAAGAGAGAGAAAGAGAGAGAGATATAGAGAGAGAGAGAGAGGGAGAGAGAGGGAGAGAGAGAGAGGGAGAGAGGGAGAGAGAGAGAAAGAGAGAGAGAGAGAGAGAGAGAGAGAGAGAGAGAGAGACAGAGAGAGAGAGAGAGAGAGAGAGAGAGAGAGAGGGAGAGAGAGAGAGGGTGGGTGGGTGTACCAAAGAGAGAGAAACAAAGAGAAAGAGAGAAAGAGAATGAGAGAGACAGAGCGCATACAAAGAGTTGGCTTGGATGTCGGAACAATAAAAACAATTGTGTTGTATTGAAGCCATGTCAGCGTTTCAGCCATCTTGGCAGTGTGTAGCCTTCATCTGATAACAGCAAGGCATTATGTGAATACATCCACAGACGGGACGTTGTTTGTGACATTACAGTGGCATAATGCACTGCCAACAATGATCTACGTCACATCAGTTGCCAGCAGGACATCCTCTAGGCCTGTTCTCTGTGGGGAGAATATGTGTGTGTGTGTGTGTGTGCGTGTGTGTAACATGCAGGCTCTCTTCTCATGCGCATCATAATAATTCTCTCTCGACCATGGCATAAATGATCAACAGCTTCTGTAACAAAAGACTTTGAAATTCACACCATAACCCCCAACAGTTGTCATTACCTTCCTTCTTCTACTGTTGTTGTGTTCAGAGCTGAAACTGAATTATTATTGTTTAGAAAAGGTGGAGGTTGGCCGCTTGTGGAGGATGGATTATCTTGGCAAAGTAGAAAAGCTCACTAAAATGGATGTAAAGAAATGTGTGCCCCAACAGCATTGTTAGTGTGTGTGTGTGTGTGTGTTGGGGGGGGGGGGGGGGTGCAGAGACAAAATATACTGAACAAAAATATAAACACAACATGTACAGTGTTGGTCCTATGTTTCATGAGCTGAAATAAAAGATCCCAGAAATGTTCCATACGCACGAAAAGCTTACTTCTCTCAAATTTGGGGCACACCTTTCTTTGCATCCATTTTAGTGAGCATTTCTACTTTGCCAAGATAATCCATCCTCCTGACAGGTGTGGCATATCAAGAAGCTGATTAAACAGCATGATCATTAGACAGGTGCACCTTGTGCTGAGGACAATAAATGGCCACTCTAAAATGTGTTAGAGTTTTGTCACACAACACAATGCCACAGATGTCTCAGGTTTTGAGGGAGTGTGCAATTGGCATGCTGACTGCAGGAATGTCCACCAGAGCAGATACTTTCATGTTCATTTATCTACCATAACCTGCCTCTAATATTGTTTTAGAGAATTTGGCTACATGTCCAAACGGCCTCACAACCACATGTAACCACGCCAGCCCAGGACCTCCACATCCAGCTTCTTCACCTGCGAGATCATCTGAGACCATCCACTCGGACAGCTGAGGAAATTGAGGATTAATGCTGTCTGTAATAAAGCCCTTTTGTAGGGAAAACCCCATTTTGATTGGCTGGGCCTGGCTCCCTAGATGGTGGCCCTGGCTCCCAGGTAGGTGGGCCTATGGCCTCCCAGGCCTACCCATGGCTGTGCCCCTGCCCAGTCATGTGAAATCCATAGATTAGGGCCTCATTAATTCATTTAATTTGACTGATTTCCTTATATTAACTGTAACTAAGTAAAATCGTTGAAATTGTTGCATGTTGAGTTTATGCGTTTGTTCAGTATACATCCGTAGTTCACCTGAACCACTTCAATATCCTTAGATTAGCTTAACACTATCTCTAACTCAATCCTTTGTTCTACCTCATACCTGCTCATACCTCTTCATAGCAACCTCTTCCATTACCTATTACAGACCTCATAGTCCAGCGTTACATACGACTTCAAAGTAACGCATTGTGTAGCCTAGGTTTTGCGTCCCAAAATGGCACCCTGTTCCCTATATAGTGCACTACGTTTAACCAGAGCCAGGGTCCTGTTCAAAAGTAATGCACTATATATGGAATAAAGTGCCATTTGGAACGGAACCATCGACAAGCGCCACTCTCTTTCGCTGTTGCCATGGCGTCGACAGTTGCATTAGTTACAGGTGTTGGTACTTTTATTTTTCTCCTTCTCTCCTTTCTTCCTCTCCGGGGTATTTCTGGAGAAGAAAAGAAGGGAATACGCCCCCCTTGACATTTCCCAATTGTCCAGAGCCGTTAGTAATTCCACAGAAGGGCATATGACTATTGTCCGTTGTCCATTATTGTTCGTTGTCCCACTGTCTTAAGTTGTACTTGAACGTGTCTACCGGTATGAAACGGTACCGCCCGCGGGGAGAGAGAGGGGAGCTGAGGACAAGGTGTGAGTGATGTCTGAGTAGCAAGTAGAATGTGCGCGCTATAATGCAGTGCTACTTCCACATCGGTATTTTCTTTCCCGGTGTATTTTCAGAGTTGATCAATGACGTAGTTTTGCAATTAGAGGCATTTGTCACTCGGCTTGCTCTGTTTCGGGCTGCCAACGGACATTCATTGGGAGATCAAACGTCAGGGGAAAACGCATTACATTTCTGGTCTTCTCGTTTGTCCTCTATTTCTTATTTTCTCTTGCATGTGGGGTTCCCTGTTCTATCAATTACGACATGGGTTGGTATAAGCTAGTAGAGAACTGGGGGGACCATTTCATGCAACAACAACAAAAAATACCGGATATTTTCGCGGGTGCGTGGACATCGACTGTAAGGGAAAAGTCGTCTGGAGAAGCGATTGCATTAATTTGCTCTAAATTAGCTTCACCTAATGAACCTCTCCCCGGCTGTAAACATACATTACTTCTGATGTTTGTTCCACAAATGTCAGTGAATGTCAGAGAAATGTCAGCGAGGGCACACTTTACTCTGCTGTACGTGTGTGTATGTGTGTCTGTGCGACTCTGCCTGTGTGTGTGTGTGTGTGCAGTCTGTCTGAACTCATCCTCACTGCAAAGGACTCTTATTTTGGGGTTTAATTCCAGGAGTTTGTAAAGGCCTACATGTATTTTGGGCAATTCCTGACATTTCAAAATAAACGCTTTACTTCCATGTCTCCTTTCTGTGTGGGAAGAGCCACTCAATTAGGCTTCTTACAAGGTAGATTATGCAATGTGTTTCCTGTTCATGTGATACTATTTGAAATATTCCTAATTTAGGCTAGTAGGCAAGATTTTGTCTTTGTAGGTATAGACTTCATGTGGAGCATATTTATCTACCATAGAAGAGAAGGAGAGCTTAATGCTGGCCAGTCTTCCCAGAAGCTTTATTCACTCCCAGCCTTGTTTTAGAAGCCCTTAGTCCAGAACCCTCAATTTCCCTCAACCCTCGTCCCCCCTCGTCCCCCCCCCCCCCCCTCGTCCCCGTCCACCAGACAGAGGCACTGGACCCCCGCCCACATGCCCCAGCTGGCAACATTGGACTGGAGTGTTGCTTAGCTTCACGTTCCCATGGTAATGGCAGCCCTCCTCCCTCCTCTGCCCCTCTCCATCCTTCTGCTGTGGACTCTATCGACCCCAAATAACCCCAGTGAGTCAGATCCCCCTACTGACAATAGTATAGTCTATAGGAGGAGGCCCCTACACAAGCATATGTCAGGGTTTAGACTTTGCCTCAGGGTGTGTGTGTGTGCGTGTGTGTGTGTGCGTGCGTGCGTGCGTGCGTATGGCCACATCTGTGTGTTGCTTGGTATTACTCTTCGGAATTATAGGTAGCTAATTTGTTAATAGAACCGATTTGGATTAGACTTAATTTAAATGTGACTGGTACTTCTCGCCTCAGCTATATACTCCTAAGGGTTTTTTCAATGGTGATCATTGGAATTCCACTTAGTTCTGTACTTTTCAACTCACCTCAGACAAACTTCTCTCTCTCTCCCTCTCTCTCGCTCTCTCTCTTTCGCTCTCATATTTCCAAATGGATCCCTGCCTGTGTCTCCCCGCCTCAGTTTCCTGCCTTAATCAGAGACTCACCTGCATATATTAGCTCTGTTCTTCAAAGCCACTGCTCAAGCTTTGTACCCACATGTGTTTTTAGTAATCAGAATCCCACTTGCTCGCTCTCGGTCCCACCGAAAGGAATGATAGAGACTGAGAGACAAATCTAGGCCAACACACTCTTCTGAATGACAATCGGGTTTGAAGGCAGTAGGCAAAAACAGTGCGAGGTGTCCCTGAATCACATTCAAGCCTGAGTAAAAACACTTCAACACAACACCATTAAAGAATCTCGGCACAGACTATTTTATTCTAGTTAACGTGGAGGTGTCTTTACTGTGAATCTTTAACTGCCGAGTTCACAGGAGGTTGGTGGCAACTTCATTGGGGAGAATGGGCTCGTGGTAGTGATGTGGAATGGTATCAAATAGATCAAACACATGACTCCGTTCTAGACGTTATTATGAGCTGTCCTCCCCTCAGCGGCCTCCATGGGTGGAGATGCGAGTGGTGTAGGCGCCCTTTAATGCAATCAGTGGTCTTTTGCCTGATTTCTTTCGTCATTTGCATGTATTTTTTTCACTAAAGTAGTGCACTGGCCCTTTACTTGCGTTGGTGGACCGACATGGACCTCTGTAGTGTCTTGCAGGATTCAATAGTTTGGATCTGTGAGAGTTGTTGCACTGTCCCTTTCTCTGTGATGTCATTCTAATGGAATCTAGAAATAACAAAACCCTGTCCTCAAACATGTATATCAAAAGGTGCAAAATGATGGTCAAAGACACAAAACATAAACATCTGTCACGTTCTGACCTTAGTTCCTTTGTTTTGTCTTTTGTTTTAGTATGGTCAGGTCGTGAGTTGGGTGGGTTGTCTATGTTAGTTTGTCTATGATTTTCTATTTCTGTGTTTGGCCTGGTATGGTTCTCAATCAGAGGCAGCTGTCAATCGTTGTCCCTGATTGAGAACCATATTTAGGTAGCCTGTTTTCCATTGTGTTTTGTGGGTGGTTATTTTCTGTTTAGTGTTGTGTTGCACCTTACAGGACTGGTCGTTGGTTGGTTGTTTGTTTTGTTTTCAGTGTTCATTAAAATATGAACACTTACCATGCTGCACCTTGGTCCTCCTCTCCTTCCCCAGACGACAAGCGTTACAACATCAAATTCCTTTTTTTTCAAATAACATGGAAAACAACCACTTTTTTTGTGCAGTATGAATTTACTATTATTACAAACCACTTAATGTAAATACATTACTGTATAGTACATAGGCTGGTCATCCAGGTTTGTACCTTCCATCACCAAGAAGAAAAACAATGCACAATACAGTCATTGAGTACATTGAGACATCATGTGGCTTGTGGTGTGATCATGTGGCTCAGTTGGTAGACCATGGCGGTTGCAATGCTAGGGTTGTTGGTTCGATTCCCATGGGACAATGCATGCATTCACTACTGTAAGTTGCTCTGGATAAGAGTGTCTACTAAAATGGGGAAAAAGGAATGAATAGACCATTTCTGTTTTCACATAGATATAAGATCAATTTGCAAAGTATCTCCAACTGGAAAACATGTGTTTTTTTTTTATATTCCACAGATGTCAGATGATCTGTTTTGTACAGATAATTATCCGACTCGAGTTATAAATGCGGGTAAACACTCAAATACATTTAGTTGAAATGTTGTCACAAAGGGTATTGCACTGGGTCTACTAGTCCTGGATTAGTGGATCGATTCAGACGTCTTCGGCGCTGGCAATTCTTGTTGCTAAATCGCAGCACCCCCACCCCAAAACTACTTCCCACGGCTATGGCAGAGACTCTCTGGTCCATGCCCAGGTTTGCAGAAGTAGGAATATGTTTAAAGTCTCCATTGTTTCCCCAATTTTGATACGTATTGGCTGAACCAGGGGGTAGAGTTGATATGCTTCTCTTTCGAGTGTGTTTTGAGGCGCTTGCCACCATCCCACTAGTCTCCTCTGTCCGAAATCTCCTCTGTCCACTAGTCTCCTCTGTCCGAAGCTCTAAAGCGACTCCACCAAACTCCTCCGTTTCAGTTTCCCACTCTCTAATCCGTCCCTCTTTTAAACGGCTGTCGATGGTGCATGAAGTGTCACTGCCTAGGAATAGAGGGAGAAATAAACGGGGCATTCTTCGAAAAAGGCCTCGCCGCTGAAAGAACAAGCTCTCTCTTTCTCTCGCGCTCTCTCTCTCTCTCTTTTGTTTTGCCGCGAACCAAATACGTGTGTTTTTCTAACTTGTCTCTTTGTTTGTTCCTCCAGCAGAGACCATGACCACCGCTACGTCCCCCATCCTGTTGAAATGGGACCCCAAGAGTCTGGAGATCCGCACCCTGACCGTGGAGCGGCTGCTGGAGCCCCTGGTCACACAGGTAGGGACACATAGCTTTAGCAGAGGCTTCAGCTCACCGGGCTAACATAGTCGTTGGGGGTAACGGAGGTGGTTCAGCGAACCGCGATCGCGGGACGAGTAACCGTGCTGCCTAAACTGTAGCCTTGGGCTTCACCTGTCTTGCCCGGAGACCTTGGTGTAAACCCAGCTGGTCACTTACTCACTGGTTATAGCTAGCGACAAGGTAAGACGCTTTCTGGTTTTACTGGTAATAAAGTCACTGGTTATACAAATCTAAGCTATACTGGGGTTGGATAAACCAAGTCATCTGGCTAGTGAGAGACAGTTTTATCAGAGGTGGTCCCGCGAACCACGATCTTGTGATGAGTAACCTTGCCTGGGCTGCTGCCTAGGCTTTAGCTCGTTGGGCTAACGCAGTCTTGTGATGAGTAACCTTGCCTGGGCTGCTGCCTAGGCTTTAGCTCGTTGGGCTAACGCAGTCTTGTGATGAGTAACCTTGCCTGGGCTGCTGCCTAGGCTTTAGCTTGTTGGGCTATCGCAGTCTTGTGATGAGTAACCTTGCCTGGGCTGCTGCCTAGGCTTTAGCTCGTTGGGCTAAAGCAGTCTTGTGATGAGTAACCTTGCCTGGGCTGCTGCCTAGGATTTAGCCTCGTTGTGCTAGTGCAGTTTTGTGATGAGTAACCTTGCCTGGGCTGCTGCCTAGGATTTAGCTCGTTGTGCTAACGCAGTCTTGTGATGAGTAACCTTGCCTGGGCTGCTGCCTTGGCTTTAGCTTGTTGGGCTAACAGTCTTGTGGTGCACAGGAGACTTGGGATCAAACCCAGCCAAACTCACACTCTCTGGTTATAGCTGACAACAAAGCTGACAACATGCTGGAATGACTAGCAGAGAGACTAGCAGGCAGAGAGATTCTGTATGGGAAAGGCTTCAAAAGATAAAAGTTATTCTTTCCATAGAGGCATTCCCCAGAAACTAGCGTGCTTAGCAACCGCTTCTCTAAAACAGCTTTGATAAACCTGCAGCTTCTGGGCAGGCAGCAGGTAGCAGCGCGCACACACACACACACACACACTGTCCGTATCTGTTTTGAAAATGCTAGACTTACTGTTTAGCCTTATATTCTACAACCCCTTTACTCCAGCTTCCCCTTGAGAGTTTTGGAAGTATTGATTCTACACTTCTTGCCAGCTTCGGTCTGCCCCATTGTATCAAGCATAATTTCCGTTCTCTTTAATCTCTGCTGTTGATTTTATTTCTGGGTTAGTGACGGATGGTTCTGGCGTCCCTGGACGACTGGCTTAACAAGCAAGCAACAACAGCCAAACAGATGCGATCTTTAAAGCATGACTTGATGTGTGAGAAAATAGAGAATGGAATTTGATTTCCTTCTGAGGCACTGAGATTTGTTATTCCAAAGAAAGCAAAAAGTTTCGGACAAGGTTGCGGGAATTAGCCTGTATTCTGTGATGAAGCAAAATTAACCAGAACGTGTAGCTTGTAGTGCTGTGTGGCAATTGGTTGCTTGTCAAACGCCAGTTCATTAGTAGTCCTAGTGTGTATGTGCTGGTTGTTTTGTGGTGACGACGGCAAGGACAGTTGAAAGTCACCGGCAGTTCTTTGGTTAACATTGTATTGCAAACGCACGCACACACGCACGCGCACGCACGCACACACACACACACACACAAACACACACACACAGTGTTGCTAGAGTTTGGTCAGCAGAACGTGATGTGGCTGAGGGCTTCCCATAGGAGGCCCCCACGCTGGGAGGCACATGGCATAGATAATACACCACACGCACACTGCTCTGAGCTAGAGATGAGAGAGTCAGCTTTTGTTTGTCTATTTGTGGATGAGAGAGACATTAGTGTGTGTGTTTATGAACACTGGGAGTGGAGCATTGCCCTCTTCCTCTCGCTGCTGTGTGAGGGAAAAGGCTTCCACCATGGACAGTCGTCCCCCCCCCCCCCCCCCCCTGTAAAGGGACTTCCTGACTCTCCTATACTGCTCCGACGGAGACTGAGACCAACTTAGCAAGATAGCATCGGTCACTATACTGCAGCTCAACAGTGCAGTAAAATATGAATATGCTATACTTCATCTATTACACGATCACATAGTTCATGAAGACAGCCGGTCTCCAAAGAGGGCAGCAGCGGGAAACGCTAAGATCACAGCTCGAAGGGAGACAACAGCGAGATTTGATTTGAAGAGGAGAGGAAACATTTTTGCTAAGACAAAGCCTGTGTGATTGATTTGGTTCATTTCAGGCACTTTTTTCCCCCCATCTGTTTCCTACTCTTCCGCCCATTTTTATATTTGCCAGGGAGGGATGATAGAATTTATTTTGAATGAAATGTGAACCTTTTTTTTGTCACGGCCTGTGACAACTATCTGTCAAGCGGTTGTCTCATCTGTACCGTGCCGCTTCAACGAGAACAGGAAAGGGAAACAGACAGGGAAAGAGAAGACGGAGGAGCAAAGAAGAGTAGCGGGTGAAGGGGTGAAAGAGGGTAAAGGAGAGATGAGAGAATGTTTTTTGGCTTGTATTGGTTGTGCATGTGTCTACACAGACAGTAGATGCATCTACGGATGTACACAACCTATTTTGGCTTAACAGTTTAGTGAGGAAGGCAGATGGATGTACAGTTGAAGTCGGAAGTTTACATACACTTAGGTTGGAGTCATTAAAACTCGTTTTTCAACCACTCCACAAAATTCTTGTTAACAAACTATAGTTTTGGCAAGTCGATTAGGACATCTACTTTGTGCATGACACAAGTAACTTTTCCAACAATTGTTTACAGACAGATGATTTAACTTATAATTCATTGTAACACAATTCCAGTCGGTCAGACGTTTACATATACTAAGTTGACTGTGCCTTTAAACAGCTTGGAAAATTCCAGAAAATGATGTCATGACTTTAGAAGCTTCTGAAATGCTAATTGACATCATTTGAGTCAATTGGAGGTGTACCTGTGGATGTATTTCAAGGCCTACCTTCAAACTCAGTGCCTCTTCGCTTGACATCATGGAAAAATCTAAAGAAATCAGCAAGACCTCCGAAACCTCCACAAGTCTGGTTCATCCTTGGGAGCAATTTCCAAACGACTGAAGTTACCACGTACAATAGTACGCAAGTATAAACACCATGGGACCATGCAGCCGTCATACCACTCAGGAAGGAGACGCGTTCTGTCTCCTAGAGATGAATGATTTGTACTTTTCGCACCAAAGTACAATCTCAGAACAACAGCAAAGGACATTGTGAAGATGCTGGAGGAAACGGGTACAAAATAATCTAAATCCACAGTAAAACGAGTCCTATATCAACATAACCTGAAAGGCCGCTCAGCAAGAAAGAAGCCACTGCTCCAAAACAGTTTGCAACTGCACATGGGAACAAAGATCATACTTCTTGGAGAAATGTCCTCTGGTCTGATGAAACAAAAATCGCACTGTTTGGCCAAAATGACCCTTGTAATGTTTGGAGGAAAACGGGTCTAGCTTGCAAGCCAAAAAACACCATCCCAACTGTGAAGCACAGGGGTGGCAGCATCATGTTGTGGGGGTGCTTTGCTGCAGGAGGGACTGGTGCGCTTCACAAAATAGATGGCAGCATGAGGAAGGACAATTATGTGGATATTTTGAAGCAACATCTCAAGACATCAGTCAGGAAGTTAAAGCTTGGTTGCAAATGGACAATGACCCCAAGCATACTTCCAAAGTTGTGGCAAAATGCTTAAGGACAACAAAGTCAAGGTATTGGAGTGAACATCACAAAGCCCTGACCTCATTCCCATAGAGAAATTGTGGGCAGAACTGGAAAGGCGTGTGCGAGCAAGGAGGCCTACAAACCTGACACCAGCTCTGTCAGGAGGAATGGGACAAAATTCACCCAACTTATTGTGGGAAACTTGTGGAAGGCTACCTGATAGGTTTGACCTAAGTTAAACAATTTAAAGGCAATGCTACCAAATACTAATTGAGTGTATGTAAACTTCTTACCCACTGGGAATGTGATGAAAGAAATAAAAGCTGATATAAATCATTCTCTACTATTATTCTGACATGTCACATTCTTAAAATAAAGTGGTGATCCTAACTGACCTAAGACAGGGAATTTCTACAAGGATTAAATGTTATGAATTGCGAAAATCTGAGTTGAAATGTATTTGGCTAATGTGTATGTAAACTTCCGACTTCAACTGTACTAGTTTCCATATTATTGGCTAGTTTTGGACAGTTTCCATGTTTGGGATAGTTTAGGGTAGTTCTCATATTTGTTTATAAGCCTTATTTACAGTAGTTGCATCAACGAAGTGATCTGAAATCAAACTCAAGGCCTGTGAAATCAAGTGCTGCCAAAATTCAAACTTTTCCAAATGTCATGGTCTCCAACAGAGATCAGTCGTTAGCACTCACTCCAACGTAGACTTCTAAAGCTTTACCAGTGATTCAACTTTAGAACTAATTCTGCTTCATCTTTTATCTGAGAGACTGCGCGCACTTCACATTTGATTAACTTCAGCCATCTGTAACTCCGACCTTCAAGAACCTTCGGTGTTGAAATTCAAGTGCCACTTGCCGTGCATTCACACTACCGTTGAGTTTAATAGACCATAAATATATATATATATTTTTTAATAGACCAAAATATTTTCTCTGGGCTTCAATCTCAGGCAGGTCAAGTTAAATAAATGACTGAAATCAATGCGTGAATGGATGGATGGATGGACAGTGTCTTTGTGAATAGACTTAGAATGGCATTGACAGGGATGAGTTGGCTCGGCTTCTTGCTAGCTAGCGAGAAGCGCTAGTTTAATCAGAGAGAGCTAATCACACACACACACACACACACACACACATCAGGCTCATCTCTGTGGGTAACCAAGCGCTGCTGCCACCCAGGAGCACACAGGGATCCAAAGGGTTCATCTCCTCCTTGGCTAGCCGGGGGGGAAAAGGCCAGGTGGAGTCATGCTTGAGCACTGATGCCCTTTTGTCCGCCTCAGCCACTGTGGAAGGTCTGTTACCACTCTGAGGAAGAGAGAGGGAGAAGTGTGTGTGTGTATGTGTGCAAGTGTGTGTGGGGTGCAAGTTCACACTCGCGCTTGTGCACGCACGCTCTGGATCACGACCCTGTCACGTCTGAGCAGCGATGGTGTGGTTCTGCTTCCTTGCCTCGTCTGTTTTGGGCACAGTCTTCCGGGGTGGCTGAGTCTCTCCAGATTAGGACCAAGACAGCCGTTTACACTTTAACAGTTGCTTAGCTAACTCAGCCCAACACAGTGTCCAAACAGCAGAACTCGGTTTGAGATTGTATATGAGAGAACAGTCTAGACTGTGCCATGCTCTGTGCTCTCCTGTCCCATTAATCAGCATGTCTTTATCTCTGCTATATTAAACTGAACCTATACGACCATACCTATTTTCATGCCATCTAACTAGGCCCATCTCATGTCTGAGGCCTCTAGACGATTCTGTCAGATATGTAACTCTGTGTCAAGATTCAACTGAGGCTGCATATTGTAGCCCACAGCCCCCCCCCCCCCTTTCTGGCTTTGGAGGGAAGTATGATGAATGTGATTTATGAGGTGGATATGTGGTGTGGTTTGGCAGCGCAACAAGGTCGTGACTTTCCCAATCACCAACAAGCAGAGACAGTGTCCATCTTTGTCCCGAGTACACGAGTATCTCATTCCCCTCAGCCCGTTCTCTCTCTCTCTCCTCTTTCTCTTTATTTGTTTTCTAACAGAAAACACGTGAGAAAGGCCAAGTTGTACTGTTACTCAGCAGTGCATGTATGCTCTCTGTATGTGGCACATGGAATGTGACTGTGCGGTGACGTAACCCTCCGCTTAGGGCAGTTTGTGCACTGGTGCATGTGTTTTTGTGCGTGTGTATGTGTGTGTACATGCTTGTGTGACATCAAAGGATTTTTCTAACAGCCTGTTTAATTACTCCCTGTCTGTCTGGCCCTGTGCTGACTCCTACCCCTCGCCCCTGACACGTCCTGTAGATAATTGGTATGGCCCTGTGCTGACTCCTACCCCTCGCCCCTGACACGTCCTGTAGATAATTGGTATGGCCCTGTGCTGACTCCTACCCCTCGCCCCTGACACGTCCTGTAGATAATTGGTATGGCCCTGTGCTGACTCCTACCCCTCGCCCCGCGCCCCTGACACATCCTGTAGATAATTGGTATGGCCCTGTGCTGACTCTAACCCCTCGCCCCTGACATGTCCTGTAGATAATTGGTATGGCCCTGTGCTGACTCTAACCCCTCGCCACTGACACATCCTGTAGATAATTGGTATGGCCCTGTGCTGACTCTAACCCCTCGCCCCTGACACGTCCTGTAGATAATTGGTATGGCCCTGTGCTGACTCTAACCCCTCGCCCCTGACACATCCTGTAGATAATTGGTATGGCCCTGTGCTGACTCTAAACCCTTGCTCCTGACACATCCTGTAGATAATTGGTATGGCCCTGTGCTGACTCTAACCCCTTGCTCCTGACACATCCTGTAGATAATTGGTATGGCGCGGTGCTGACTCTAACCCCTCGCCCCGCGCCCCTGACATGTCCTGTACATAATTGGTATGGCCCTGTGCTGACTTTAACCCCTCGCCCCTGACACATCCAGGTAATTTGTATGGCCGTGTGATGTCCGAGCTGCTCCCAGTAAACACAGCAAGTGCTTGCAGATTGATATGAGAAGTGGATGAGGGCTTGTCTTCAATAGGATATATGGACTAATGGAGACCCACACTTGTGGTTGCTTGTGGGTGAAAACTTTAGTTTCCGTCTCTGGTTGGTGTTTGTATGTAGTTTGCCTGTCTCTGTGATAGCTTCTTTTTTGGTGTTGTTGATTTGTGTGCCTGCACGTGTAGACCAATGTGTCCTTACTTGTCCTCAGCTTGATCTTTCTCTTTGTGAGTGGCTTTGTTTCCTGCAGACTCACATACAGATGTAGGATCTTAATTTGATCACCCGGTTGCAGGATAACATTCCTGCACCCGGGGGTGATCAAGTTAACATTCCTGCAACTTGTAGTGTATTTGAGGTTTAAAAAGGCTTCTGATGTTTGCAATTTCCCCTTTTGAAATGTCAGACTTGATTTTTCCCCTACAAAAAAAATCCATTAATTATAATCCACATAATAATTCACATTTCCAGTTGCTGCAGGATTATTTTCTTCAGCAAACCGGCTGCAATGAAGATCCTACATCTGTAAGGGGAAATGTGTTTCTTATTATCTTTCAATTATTTCTCGTTTCAACGAAATAGCCATTTACAGGCAGCGGTTGACAAATTGAACCTGCCGATGCAAATAGAGTTTGGCTAACCCTTAATGAAACCCTTAATTCATCCAGAATGAAATTCATCCTAGACGGTGAGTGAAGCCGTATAATAAGTGACACACACACGTAGGCTATTTATCATTATCACATTGTCCTAATATTATAGTCTAACATACACACGTACGTTCCATTGTGAATGAGTCCAGATTTATTGGCAGACAGAGATTGAATCCCCATCTAAACAGCTATTCTCATACACACATATAAACAACATAGCGTGATTATATTAGCCTTTATATTAAAGTGTAGCAAAAAAAAAAGTTTTATCCATTGCGTACAAAATGTTATTCTGGTCCCTAGGAGGACTAAAGGAAAGTCACAACTAAGTAATTACTTTGTGTGTGTGTGTGTGATCGTTCATTTAGCTTGTCCACCCATGCCTGAACCTCTTGGCAATTATGATCCATTTGAGTCTCCCTGCAAAACGAACCTTATGTGCAACATGAATTACGCTGTCACACACAGAAACACAATTCAATTATTCCATTTCATAAATAGAAGGATCGGTGTGTTACTGTTACCAGGATAGAATGATTCCTGTTGTATCTTTAAAGCAACACTCTGGGATTTATTTATCAGGAAAAACATGATGGGGCCAGGGAAATGGAACCCCTTTAAAATTCATAGTCAGCGTTCTACAAATCAAATCTAGTTGTTTCAGCTAATTATTATTAAGTAACTGGTTACACAGACTTGTTTTAGTTTTCTAAACTTTTCAGTCCAAGTGTTACCTGAACAAAAACTGTTGCCCCAAATAAGTCAAAATGCAGTTCACTTAAAATGACGTTTTTGCTCAAATTGTCTCTTATTCATACGAATGAACTAAATACAAATAGTTGGCTTCAATTATTATTTGAGCATCTTACTTAACAAAAGGCTGTGGAACTAGCTACACAGACACACACACACACAGTGCTTATAACATAGAATGTTTTCAATGTGGTAACTTTCTTGGGTAGAGTAGACTGCAGCCCTCCAAGGCTATGATGATACCTTTAAAAGGGCCCAATGATGGAATATCATAGGCTGCAGCTCAGCTTCATAGAGAGGAATCAATGTATCTCCATATGCTTCGGAGTCTTCCGTCGGCATTTTAGAGCTTGTTTCTAGCATGAGGCATCACCGAGTGAAGCATAGTTATAGAGCTCTTGATATCGTTTGGATATCTTCCATGTATTGATTTCAGAATAGAAAACATTGTGTAAAATAAGCTTTATGGCAATGACCTAGCCTTAACAAATTTTGTTTATTTACATATTGAATTTGATTGACCAATGTCAGTTTCAGCATTTATTTATTTAGTCTTCACCTAAAGTGGCCTCTTTCCTCTTCATTGGTGCTGCATGGCAGTCAGCGATTTTCTCTCGGGAGCTGTCCATGGTCCTGAAATCAAATCATCTGAGAGAGACAGAGAGAGATAAGGGGGGAGAGAGTGATAGACTAGATCCTAATCTCACTCTATTTAAATAAAATAAATACAAAGTAAACAGGTGATAGATAATTGAATAATAATAATTGAATTGAATTAATGCAAGTGAATGATCAACTCTCACCTTCTCAATGTAGGCAGCAGCCTCTCTGAGTTAGTGATTGCTGTTTAGCAGTCTGATGGACTTGAGAGAGAAGTTGTTTTCAATCTCTCAGGTCCCAGCTTTGATGCACCTGTACTGACCTCGCCTTCTTGATGATAGCGGTGTGAACAGGCAGTGGCTCGGGTGGTTGTTGTCCTTCATGATCTTTTTGGCCTTCCTGTGACATCAGGTGCTGTAGGTGTCATGGAGGACAGGTAGTTTGTCCCTGGTGATGCGTTGTGCAGACCGCACCTACCTCTGGAGAGCCTTGCGGTTGAGGGCAGTGCAACCAGGCTGTGATAAATCCTGACAGGGTGCTCTCGATTGTGCATCTGTAAAGTTTGTTAGGGTTTTGGGTGACAAGCCAAATTTCTTCAGCCTCCTGAGGTTGAAGAGGTGCTGTTGCGCCTTCTTCACCACACTGTCTGTGTGGGTGGACCATTTCAGTTTGTCTTTGATGTGTACACCGAGGAACTTAAAACTTTCCACCTCCACTGCTGTCCCTTCGATGTGGATAGGGGGTGCTGCCTCTGCTGTTTCCTTAAATCCACAATCATCTCCTTTGTTTTGTTGATGTTGCGTGAGAGGTTGTTTTCCTTGTTAGCGAGCCGCGATGGTGGAACTGTATTATCCTCAAAGCGGGCAAGGTGGTGTTTAGTTTGTCTGGAAGAGTGACGTCGGTGTCCGTGACGTGGCTGTTTTTATTTTTGTCGTCCGTGATTTCTTGTAGACCCTGCCATATACGTCTCTTGTCTGAGCCATTGAATTGTGACTCCACTTTGTCCCTGTACCGGAATTTCGCTTGATTGCCTTGTTTATACACTACACTGCTTATATTCAGCAAAATTTCCAGACCTCTTTCCATGGTTTAATGCGGTGTATCTCACTTTCAATTTGTGTGAATACCGCCAACCATCCACTGTTTCTGGTTAGGGTAGGTTTTAATGGCCACAGTGGGTACAGCATCTATAATGCACTACTTTATAAACCCGCTCACCGAGTCCGCGTATAGGTCGATGTTGCTCTGAGGCTGACCGGAACATATTCCAGCCCGCGTGATCAAAACAATCTTGAAGCGTGGCTTCCGATTGGTCAGACCAGCGTTGAATGGTTCTCGTCACTGGTACATTCTGTTTGAGTCTCTGCCTATAAGATGGTACCAGCAAGATGGCGTTGTGGTCAGATTTGCCAAAGGGAGGGTGGGGGAGGGCTTTGTATGCGGAAGTTAGAGTAGCAGTGGTCGAGTATTACCCCTGCGCGTCGTGCAATCAATATGCTGATAGAATTTAGGTAGCCTTGTTCTCACATTTGCTTTGTTAACCAGTTGCATCTCTAGGGGCGCTATTTCATTTTTGGATAAAAAACGTTCCCGTTTTAAGCGCGATATTTTGTCACGAAAAGATGCTCGACTATGCATATTCTTGACAGTTTTCGAAAGAAAACACTCTGAAGTTACAGACAAAATCTTTGCAGATTCTGAAAGTGCCCCCGAACTCATTCTACAGGCGAAACCAAGATGATACGTTAAACAGGAAATGAGCAGAATTTCTGAAGCTCTGTTTTCTAATGTCTCCTTATATGGCTGTGAATGCAACAGGAATAAGCTTAGACCTTCTGCCGTTTCCCCAAGATGTCGGCAGCATTGTGACGTATTTGTAGGCATATCATTGGAAGATTGGCCATAAGAGACTACATTTTCCAGGGGTCCGCCCGGTGTCCTTTGTCTAAATTTGTGCGTAATCTTCAGGTGCGGGCATTTTCTCCTGGGATTCAGGAGAGAAAGCACACTTCCACGAACGATATATCATCGAAGAGATATGTGAAAAACACCTTGAGGATTGATTCTAAACAACGTTTGCCATGTTTTCAGTCGATATTATGGAGTTAATTTGGAAAAAAGTTCGCGTTTTGAGGACTGAATTTTCGTTTTTTTTTGGTAGCCAAATGTGATGTACAAAACGGAGCTATTTCTAATACACAAAGAATCTTTTTGGAAAAACTGAGCATCTGCTATCTAACTCCTCATTGAAAACATCTGAAGTTCTTCAAAGGTAAATGATTTTATTTGAAGGCTTTTATGTTTTTGTTGAAATGTTGCGTGCTGGATGCTAACGCTAATGCTAACGCTAAATGCTACGCTAGCTAGCTACTTTTACACAAATGATTGTTTTCCTATGGTTGAGAAGCATATTTTGAAAATCTGAGATGACAGTGTTGTTTACAAAAGGCTAAGCTTGAGAGATGGCATATTTATTTCATTTCATTTGCGATTTTCATGAATAGTTAACGTTGTGTTATGCTAATGAGCTTGCTGATAGATTTACACAATCCTGGATACAGGGGTTTTTTCATAGCTAAACGTGACGCAGAAAACGGAGCGATTTGTCCTAAACAAATAATCTTTCAGGAAAAACTGAACATTTGCTATCTGAGAGTCTCCTTATTGAAAACATCTGAAGTTCTTCAAAGGTAAATTATTTTATTTGAATGCTTTTCTGTTTTTGTGTAAATGTTGCCAGCTGAATGCTAATGCTAAATGCGGTGGCTGACCAGGAGGCTGCTAACTCTGTCCCTTCTGCGGCACCGTTGTTTTGGGTTGGCTACTGGGATTAGATCCATTGTCCTGGGTGGTGGTTCGAACTGAGGATCTGCTTCGGTAAAGTGGTATTCCTGGTCATAATGCTGGAAAGTTGACGTTGCTCTTATATCCAATAGTTCTTCCCAGCTGTATGTAATAAGACTTAAGATGTCCTGGGGTAACAATGTAAGAAATAATATATAAAAAAACAAACTACTGCACTCGAAGCGATATGCTGATAGAATTTAGGTAGCCTTGTTCTCAAAGTTTGAGTCTCTCTTGACTCGTAGAGTGCAGGTAGTTTGAGTTTGAGCTTGGAGAATGTGCATAATCCAATATAAACACACCAAGCATAGTGGGAGTGAATTTCGGGAGAAGTGGGAATTGCAGAAACGCTATGAGCTGTTGGCTGGGGTGCCGCCGGCAGTGCAGTAGCCGATCAGGGGCACCGGAGAGCCAATTGTCAAAATGCCGCCCAAAATTCAAGTGCCGCCATAGGTGGCTGCTTAATCTAGCCTATCATGTATGCGTGTCAACTATGTAAGTTGAAAACATTCCATGTTAAAGCACTGTGTGTATGTAACTAGTTCCACTGACTTTTTTTAGTTAAGATGACCCAAAAATTATTTTGAGTTGAATGAACATCTGAGACAATTTAAGCAGACACATAACTATAAAGTTGACTGCATTTTTCCCTTTCATTTTCTCAAGTTGGAGCTAAGTTTTGGGCCAACTAATTGTTTTTGTTCAGGTAACACTTGAACCGAAAAGTTGAGTAAAAAAGAAAAAGGCTGTGGAACCAGTTACTGAATAATAATTAGTTCAAACAACTAGATTTGTTTTACAGTGTAGACGCACGGACAGACTTCCACATGATAGGTTAGAACAAGTTTACACGATTCCCAGATTCCAGATTGTGGCTTTAATGAGAGCAACTTGAACATACGATAATACTGATCTCCCTCTGTGTTAATTGAGCCAGGCTCGTTATTTTCTATAGTCTGTGATAATGGTGGAACGTGTGAATCCTCCGACATGATGCCCATTGATTTGGTGAGATTGTGTGTGAGTGTGTATGAGTGTGTGTGTGTAGTGCGAGTTCCCCCGCAAGTCTTTGTTGTTGGGCAGGCAAGCGTCAGGCATCTCTGACTGGAAATGATAATGATCTCAGTTAGTGCACGCTCTCCATGTAAAAAGGACAAGGGAGGGAGGGAGGGAAAGAAGGGTAGACAGAGAGGGAGATACGGGGAGAGAGAGGGAAGGAGAGAGCGATAAGGAGAGTGATGGGAAAGAGAGGGAGAGACAGAAGAGAGGGAGAGAGAAGGTGGAAGAGAGGACTTGTATTAAGAAAGAGTCGGTACTGTATAAGTTGAAACTAATTAGCCCCTGGTGGACCTTCAGATCATAGAGATGCAACATAATCATGTTCTATTTTATTCTGAGCTTCAACTTCTCCCAAACATCACACAGGTCAGTACTGGGCCACTCTGTTCCTAAGAAGGATTGATAGTGACCGTGGGATATATCCCAAATGGCAACCTATTCCCTATGCTAGGAAATAGGGTGCCATTTGAGACAGAGAACGGAAAAGTGAAGTATTTTTTGACATAACCTAATAGGTCTAGATGTGCTAGCTAGCCTACTTTATGGCATTCTCCTCCAATTTACAGTGCCTTTGACATACCCCTTGACCTACATACCCTAACCCTAACCTAACCACTAACCCCACCCTTATTCTAACCCTAACTCTAATCCCACCCTTATCCTAACCTCGCTCTTACCCCAACCCTAACCCTATCCCCTACCTGGACTTAAAAGGGACGAAAGACCAAGGATGAAGAAACCTAAAAACCAACGCACCCCAAAACCAACTTTACTAAAGTGGGCAACTATAGGGTTCTGCAACCTGGGCCCGAACCCCTCGACTCCCCCATTCGACAAGTGGGGTGCAACCCTCCCTCCCAGTCTCTGCATTAGCTTGAAGGCATCAGATCGACCTTGTGGATTCCTTAACAAACAAAAACCTAACCCTAACCCCTATCCCCAACCCACATTTTGTTGTGTTACAGCCTGATTTGAAAATGGATTAAATATATGTTTTACACACAATACCCCGTAATGACAAAGTGAAAACATGTTTTTAGAAATTGTTTCAAATATATTGAAAATTCAAGTCTTTCCAAAGATTTTGAAGCTGATTTAAGGCAAAACTAGGCCACTTAGGAACATTCATCGTCATCTTGGTAAGCAACTCCAGTGTATATTTGGTCTTGTGTTTTAGGTTATTGCCCTGCTGAAAGGTGGATTAATCTCTCAGTGGCTGTTGGAAAGCAGACGGAACCAGGTTTTCCTCTAGGGGTTTGCCTGTTCTTAGCTCTATTCCATTTATTTTTATCAACAAATTTAAAAAAAAAACTCCTTAGTCCTTGCCGATGACAAGCATACCCATAACATGATGCAGTCACCACCATACTTGAATATGAAGAGTGGTACTCAGTGATATGTGGTGTCATTTAGGTTAGTATTGTGGAGTAACTACAGTGTTGTTGATCCATCCTCAGTTTTATCCTATCACAGCCAATAAACTGTAACTGTAACAAACTGTAAAGTCATCATTGGCCTCATGGTGAAATCCCTGAGCGGTTTCTTTCCTCTCTGGCAACTGAGTTAGAAAGGACACCTGTATCTTTGTAGTGACTGTGTGTATTGATACACCATCCAATGTATAATTAATAACTTCACCATCCTCAAAGGGATATTTAATGTCTGCTTTTTTTTTTACCCATCTACCACTACCAACCTTCTTTGCGAGGCATTTGAAAACCTCCCTGGTCTTTGTGGTTGAATCTGTGTTTAAAGTTCACTGCTCGACCTTACAGATATTGTATGTGTTGGGTACAGAGATGAGGTAGTCATTACAAAATCATGTTAGACACAATTATTGCACACAGAGTGAGTCCATGAAATGTATTATGTGACTCGTTAAGCACATTTTTACTCCCAAATTTATTCAAGACATTTCAGCTGTTCATTTTTAATGAGTTTGTAAACATTTCTAAAAACGGAATTCCACTTTGACAATATGGGGTATTGTGCGTAGGCCAGTGACAAAAACAATCTAAATTGAATCCATTTTAAATTCAGGCTGTAACACAACATGTGGGGAAAAAGTAAAGGGGTGTGAATACTTCCTGACGGCTCCGTATGTTACCAATATCAATTAGCTTTGTCTCTATTAGATCATCCATTTGGTTCATTTGTAGCTGTATTGTGAATCGAGACATGGCCATCCCTGGTCATTGTGAGTGCTAGCCTATGGCTCAGTCCCAAATGACACCCTATTCCCTATATAGTGCACTCCTTTTGACCAGAGCCCTATGGGGGAACAGGGTGCCATTTGAGAAACAACCTAGGTGATTCATACAGAGTGAATACAGCGTTAGCTGCTGTTCTGTTTATCTACACTGCAGGAATGTTAGTAATAGCCTATAACCAAGATAAGACACACTCTCTCAATGTCTCTCTCGGCCTCGCATGGGTTTGCCTTTACAATCGAGATCGGAGGAATAAGCACAATAGCCAAACTACTTTATCTTGCCCACGGTAGTCCCTGTGAAAGTGCGGGAAGAAGAGCTTTCGGATACGAGCGGGGACGTACTAGAACCCCCCCCCCCCCCCTTGTCAATTTGGATGATTCAGTGCTGCTCTCAGCTGGGGAATAAAAGCCTTGCCTCCGGAGGCTCCCAGAGAGCCTGCTAGCTATGCCACCTGACAGTGCAGGAGATAGCAGGCCTATTTATTATACAGCAGCCTTCCCTGTTAGCTAGCTAGCACTGCTGCCTGCTACTGAAGGAGTAGTACAGTGCTTCAGTCCTAAATGGAGCCCTGTTCCCTATGTAGTGCACTACCTTTGACCAGGGCCCATAGGGAATACCATAGGGCTCTGATCAAAATAAGTGAGCTAAATGGGGAATAGGGTTCCATTTGGGTTGTACCCCAACACTGACACTCCTACGGGCTAGCTTACGATGAGTCTGTCCGACGGGAAAGTCAACTCAGCTGCCATGGAAGTGTGTAAACATGTGGACCGCAGACTGCAGAGAAAGACTGAAGTGGAAATGAAGACTGCAGAGAAGAGAGAGGAAAACACAGGCATCTTAACCTCTCCATGCCACGAGGCGACAATAGAGGGAATGCGAGGCTGAATATGAACCGGAAGTAGCCTACAGAGTGCAGGCTGAGCCAGTAATAAATGTATAAATCTTTATACAATCCTATTTATCTTTATTGTAATAATCATCAATAGTCATATTCCCTTAGGTCTCTAAGCCATGTAATAATCATCACGTAATGATAATAGATCACTGGTAAACCCGGCGATATCTGTCCTTCTGCCCCTGGGCTCTGCGCTCAAAGCCGTCAGCCGCCTGAGTGAACCGTGTCTGCCTGGAGAGGGCTTGACTGATTAGCAGAGACAAGGCCAGGACCTGTCGGTCACTCCAACCTCTGAATGCTGGAGAGACTCTGTGAACCTTTAAAGCAGGTCAGTACAGTAGAGGAGGGTGGGAGGTGATGGGCAGAGAGGCTCAGACATACAGACAGCCGGACCAAGGCGCTCATTGTAAATAAGAATTTGACCTGCCTGGTAAAATAAAAGATTCTATTAAAATAGGCCTAAATGGATAAATAGCCCCAATTGTCAGCACCTATCCAGTCCATTTGGAATCCTAAAATGTCTTGTGCTGGCTAGATTATCCAGCTCCACACAGTGGCTGATTTGGCTTCCACATACATGTCCCCAGGCTCTAGCCTGTAGGGCTGTGCTGAAGCTGTGGGTTGGAAGACAAAGCAGGGAGTCCACTGTCAGGGAGCTCCTTTTAGCCAGTCACCTTACATGAATAGAGCCGACACAAATGCCCAGTCATATATCAACGCCCCCCCGAATGAGTGGAGTGGGCAAGTGTGCCAAATGAAGAGTCCCGGTAACACCTCTTAAGTACACAGGACGCCTCCGAGGCATTTGACAACCCCTCAAACTCGATCCCGTCCTGTCACCGGTGTGACTGGAGGGGATGGTGCGTGTGTGTGTGTGTGTGTGTGTGTGTGCTAGCCACTATCACAGTCACACTGAAGTGTTTAGGCCTGCCTGTTTGCCTTCGCACATCATAAACCCGAGCCAGGACCCAGACAGACAGACAAGGACATAACTGCCCGGGCATGACAATGACAGTGTCTGATGCCTGGCCCCCAGCCCCAGCACAGGACACACAGCAGTGGTGTGTGTGTGTGTGTGTGTCTGTGCGACTGTAAATAAACCGGACGCTGGAGTCAGTATGTCATATCATCAGGCCCTTTTGAAGGTAGCATCCTATCCTTGGGGAGCTGCAGTCCCTGTCAATGATTTATGGTGAATATAAAGTTGTTTTAGTTTAGTTTTAGTTTCACTGCATCAATGGAAATTCCAACGGATTGCTATATGGGTAACCTGCTGTACCCAAGAAAGTTACCCCGACAATCTACAGCAACTTTTTCAAGGCTTTGGAACTCGGTCCTGCGGTATGAATACTCAGCAACATACTGTGCCTCTGCAGTAGTACGAGCAAAGTCCACACATGCAGTTTTCAACATGCTAATTGTGCAGAAAGAGGTCATAAAAAGGTAGAATAAGACAAAAGGAATCGTACGCTATTACAGCTTGGTGTTCTCTCTTGCGTCGCTCTAATCTGGGGTGAACCACAGCGTTAGCACTTTGGCCATCGGGGACAGTAATTAAAAGCGCACTGGACCATCTGTTAATGTCCCATTCTTTCCCCTTATGCTCTAGCACTCTGTGTGTGTGTGTGTGTGTTCGTGTGTGTGAAACAGAGGGACACTGATACAGGGTGCTGAGACGGTTCTTATAGCAGTAGAAGTGCAGCGAATGCAGATTCAGTCACATAGATCCCAAGTCAGCTAGAAGACTCTCACTCCCCGTCCACAGCCTGCCAAGCTGCTGTCCCCCGGTCACCAGTTGTACCCAAACTCCCCGAAGAAAACCCCTTTGAGTTGCCCGAAAATCCGACATGCGGAGGTTGAAATGATTTCCGTGTTAGCGGTCCTTGGCTCTTTTAGCTGAGCTGTAGTCGTGACCATTGTG
The DNA here is from genome assembly GCF_057628025.1 of Oncorhynchus mykiss. Classification (NCBI taxonomy): domain Eukaryota; kingdom Metazoa; phylum Chordata; class Actinopteri; order Salmoniformes; family Salmonidae; genus Oncorhynchus; species Oncorhynchus mykiss. Next base: position 57,705,819 of record NC_143031.1, on the reverse strand, counting down.
GCTCTTTGGGGAAGGTGAGTCTTTGTCCCCGGGCCCCAGCGGAGGCCAGAGGAGGGACTGCTGTGCTGTATTTTACACATGAATGACTTGGCCCATTCAGGCTGAATTCAGTCTCCCTCAGAGACGTAGTGAGCAGGCCTCTGCTGTAGTCTGCGGTACTTTATTTCAGAGACACGTGAGCTGAACTCGTAGAGATGTACATGGCTGAAGAGTCCCTTTCTGGCGTGGCGTAAACACATGGAACACAAACCAGCGGTGGCTGGTTGTACTTTAAATCTGAGGACGGGCTCACATCGTAAAGGCTAGAATGGAATAAATTAAACCGTGGTAAATATATCAAACAAATGGTTTCCATGTGTTTGGTACCATGCACTTCATTCCAGCCGTCCTCCCCTTTCAGTCTCCTCCTACACAACTGCAGAATACACACTTACTACACACTATGACACTCACTCATAGACCCATTCATGCACACACACATTGATAATACAGCTAAATGTACCGACTCACGATACACTCCACCAGCCTACAGCAGAGAGATGGTCTGTAACATTTAAATATAATGAGTTAATGGGATAGAATCTCTGAATGTGGATTATATTTATATGGTCTGCAATACTGAGAGAGAGAGAGAGAGAGAACCGTATATCCAAAACACCTTCCCCAGCTATACAGACAGGCCCCCCCAACACACCATGTCTCCTGAAACATCTCCACACTTTTTATCATTCTATAGAACTCAAATTTAACCCTAAGGCAAGCAGAGACCATCCCATTAAACAATAGTAAAGGGTCTGTTATCCACCCACCTTTGACCCTGTTCCTCCTTCTTAGCCATCTTCGCCTGGACAAACAGAAAATTCAACAAAACACATTTGGCCTTCTCCTTATTCAAGTACCTGTATCCCATTAGAAACATCCCAACAGTAAAAACCACCCCCAACCTCTCACATAGACATTCCAACAGAGACATTAATGGCATTAACCTGGCGCACACAGAAAACACATGAATCACAGTTTCTTTCATAACACAGAAAGGATGCCCCTGCCTGAGTCCCGGTTCAACCCGTGCCAACCAGCTGTTAGTGGCCAGGGCTCCATGAAGAACCCTCCACTAGAGGTCCCCTGACCTCTTTAGTACTGTGGGTTTATAGAGCCCCCTCCATCTAAAACCCACCATACTCTCCGCCACTGATGTGCCTTCACTCCTGTTAGGCTCCTAATGTTCCTAACCTTAACACAGAGGTTGTAGAGGGCTCATGGGACATGGAACAACAGAGGAATGTCCATTTCATCCCTCTGTGACAGAGAGAGCTTAGGGAGTCCTGCGAACAAGAACGGAGCACACATAGGATCACACATTTCTGCCCTATACAACTCAGTTTAAAACTCCACAGTTCGCTCCCGCATCTCTCCCACCACAGAGGTCACCCGCCCATCAGACAGCCGTAGACAAGGCATACCCTTGGCTTCACCGCTCTGTCTTTCCAAACCAAAGAAGAAGGAGCTGGGAGTGTCCATCTCCTTGAGCATGGATAACATAGCTCTTACAAGTGCTCCCTTTTCTTTAACCTGGAAAGAACTACCCAGGTCCCTATGTAATTCAGCTAAATTAGACTGGAGGCCTACATTGCCTTGCCCCACCATCTCTACCTCTATCTCACTAATACAATGCTCTAGTTCCCCCAATACTTTCCTAGCCTCTGAGGATGAGAGAGCTGTATACTGTTGACAGAAAAGCCGAATTTGGACTTTCCCCACATCCCACCATTGACTCAGAGACTCATACTCCTCTCTTCGCTGCCCCCACCTTTCCGAAAAGGTCTGGAAACCTGAGCAAAAAGTGATATCTTGTAAGATCTTTACATTCGACTTCCAATAGGATGCCTGCTGGGTCCCTGGTGAAACAGACAGCTGAGCCATGGTTTTGTGGTGATCCGAAAACCCCACCGGGAGAATGGTAGCGCCCAACAGCCTATTGCTCCGATGTAAAAACTATCAAGTTGGGCTGCACTCACCCTAGCCCCAAAGACCTTCACCCTTGTATACTGTCTTGTGTTGGGATGTTTAGTTCTCCAAACATCCACTAGGTCGAACTGATTAATGATGCCCCTTAACACTCCCACTGACACTGAATGAGGCTCTTCCCTATTTCTGTCTTTCGTAAAATCCATTGTACAGTTCCAGTCCCCTCCGACCACCAGCGTCTCCTCAGGCGCTACCTGTGAGAGTTCCTGTCTAAGACACTCAAATAGAACCCCCACTCGTTCTCCCTGTGTTAGGGGCATACACATTTAAAAAGACACAACCCATGTTGTTAATTTCTGCTTTTACAACAAGCAGCCTACCCCTACATACCTCCTTTGAGGAGCACATTTTTACAGACAGACCGGTACAAAAAGGACTGCCACCCCTGCACTAAATTTGTCCCATGGCTCAACACACTTGCCCCTTTCCACAAGAGCCCACAATCGACTTCATTCACCCCATCCCTAATGCGTCTCCTGCAGAAACAACACCTGTACTTTTTTTGTTTTACATATTCATCCAACATTCTCCTCTTTCCCGCATCTTTGGCGCCATTTATATTGAACAATCCTACCCGAGGAGACTCCATAAGAAGTGGGAGAAAAGCCAGCAAAGAAAGAGACCAATAGCAAAGCCCCAGTGCCAGAAAGAAACTATTCATCTAAACAGTGTCTGAATGTAGACCTTTACGCACTGTTGTGACCCACTTCCTCAACCTAAACCATTTCGTGGGTGAGAGGACACCATGCCCCTCATTTTTCATAGCATGTTGTACTGATCTTACAAACTTTCTCGGATCAGAAAAAAAGCATCAAGATTAACTTTTTCCCCCTTGGTCTCATTCAGGAACCTTGTCAGTTCCCTCAACTGGTACTTTGACCCCTCTGCTTGACTGGCTGTCAGCTCCGGACCACTGGAGAGTCTGAAAAAAACCCTCCTCATCATCCTGTTCCTCAGACTTTATTTCCTCCTCATCTCCCCCTCCCATCCTGACCACCTGCCCTTCCTCTCTGGTCAGGGCCTCCCCCCCAGCACCAGGCAAAGGTTCCTTGGTGCCTTTGACCACACCAGCCTCTCCCCTCCCACCTCCTTTTTTCTCTTCCTCCCCCTAGTCTCTTACACTTCCCCACTATACTCTCCTCATCCACTAGCATAACCTGACTAGACCCAGCCCCATCTACACCACCCTCCATAACCTGACTAGACCCAGCCCCATCTACACCACCCTCCATAACCTGACTAGACCCAGCCCCATCTACACCACCCTCCATAACCTGACTAGACCCAGCCCCATCTACACCACCCTCCATAACCTGACTAGACCCAGCCCCATCTACACCACCCTCCATAGCATGACTAGTCCCAGCCTCAACTATCCCACCATCCATAGCATGACTAGACCCAGCCTCAGCTACCCCACCATCCATAGCATGACTAGTCCCAGCCTCAGCTACCCCACCATCCATAGCATGACTAGGCCCAGCCTCAGCTACCCCACCATCTCTAGCCTGACTAGACCCAGCCTCCGCTATACCACTATCCATAGCATGACTAGACCCAGCCTCATCTACACCACCATCCATAGCATGACTAGGCCCAGCCTCAGTTACCCCGCCATCTCTAGCCTGACTAGACCCAGCCTCCGCTATACCACCATCCAAAACATGACTAGACCCAGCCCCATCTACACCACCCTCCATAACCTGACTAGACCCAGCCCCATCTACACCACCCTCCATAGCATGACTAGTCCCAGCCTCAACTACCCCACCATCCATAGCATGACTAGACCCAGCCTCATCTCCACCATCATCCATTGCATGACTAGGACCGGCCTCCGCTACCCCACCATCTCTAGACACAGCCTCCGCTACCCCACCATCTCTAGACCCAGCCTCCGCTACCCCACCATCTCTGGCATGACTATACCCAGCCTCCGCTACCCCACCATCTCTGGCATGACTAGACACAGCCTCTGCTACACCACCATCTCTGGCATGACAAGACACAGCCTCTGCTACACCACCATCACTGGCATGACTAGACACAGCCTCTGCCACACCACCATCTCTGGCATGACTAGACCCAGCCTCCGCTACACCACCATCTCTAGACCCAGCCTCTGCTACACCACCATCTCTGGCATGACTAGACCCAGCCTCAGCTACCCCACCATCTCTAGCCTGACTAGGCCCAGCTTCATCTACACCACCATCCCTGGCATGACTAGGCCCAGCAACTGCTGTCTGCTTCTCATTGCCCTCTGCACATTGACCTCGATTTCCCCCACTGGCGCTTGTGCCCTCACTTTGTCAAACTTACCAAAACGACTCAGCTCTTGATCATCCGTAATAAACGGAGGCAAATTTGCAACTACCACCTTTGTCGAAGGGGTAGAAAGAGGCGAAATTGGCACGAACACACCCCTTACAAATATTCCACTAGCAATTAGCCTACCAACCAAATTTGCACTTTTAATGAACACAACCACAGCTTGTTCATTCTAGAAGCAGAATGTATAAATTCAGCTCTTACCTGTTCACCGACTGCAAGCAGAACCTCCTCCACTTTAACTCCATTCTCAGGAACACACCTGAATCCATGCCGTATCGACAGCGTCTCCAACGCGCTAGGCTGAGAAGCCATTGAGCACACCACACCTTCCAAACCCCTGGAATATAACTCTGTCCTCTTCCACCCTAACTTTGTGGATACCGCTAAAACAAATAGTGCATTAACCCTTCACCATAGAAAATAAAACTGAAAGAAAAGACCAAGGACAGAATAAAGAATGTTAGTTAGGACAGGGCCCTCCACACCAAACACTCAAACTCCAAAAAACTCCCAGCATGCACTGAGAGAGAGCGAGCGAGCACCCTGAAACACACCATCTATACTCACCTTGGTCTGACTATAAGTTCATTTTTGCAGTTTGACATGGCCATAAAGTCTCTACCAGATTAAGCATGCAGAACATATGTTGCCATTAGAAAGGTGCTGTGTAAATGTAACCCACCAATTAGAATTAGGCTTAAATTATTTGACTCTGTCATAATGCCAGTCCTTCTATATGGCAGTTTTCAATATACATCAAATACACCTGGAATTTTGTACAAATATTCTAAGTGTGCACAGACATTCTCCAAACCTAGCCTGTAGGGCAGAATTTGGCAGATCCCCCCCAGCACTCAAATTGAGTAAAGAGCCTAGCACACTGTGATCCAGAATATTATCATCACAAGGCTCTCTTATGCAAACACCACAACCCAGAGAGTGACCCTTTAGAGCAGGGGTGTCAAAGTCAAATGGACGGAGGGCCAAATAAAAAAATCAGCTACAAGACGAGGGCCGGACTGTTCGAATGTTCATTGAAAAATTTTTAAATGACGCATATAGTCTAGTGAACCTAATTGAACCTACTGAAAACCTAACAAATATATTACAATATGATCAGATAAATAAAGCAATATTTTCTTATGGCTCTGTCAGTAATCTTTAATTTTCAACAGACACAAAAGACAAATTTCCTTTATATAAATATCCCCATAACATGAACATTAAATGAAAGAAACCGGTATTCAAGGCACCATCAGTAGACTATATTTTCTATTTTAGCAAAAGTGGGCTAAATTTACTTCAAAGAAAAAACAATAATAGCAATTTTCTATCATCCACTCAACTGAAATATTTTTAAAATATAATTGGATTGAAATACAAAAAAATAAAGTGCAAAAATCTATTAATCAAAAACAACACTTTGTTTAAGGAGAAGTAACATGCAGTGAAAACAAATATTACATTTTAACTTTTAAACTTGAACTGAGTAAAAACTCTAAATATGTGATTGCACAGTAATGTTCACTTGTTTGAGGTTGAGGGTGATACTTGGTGGTGTCCCATCTTTTCCACAAGTTCATCAATGTTCGGGGTAAGGCTCTGAGCTGAAGAAATCCTCAGAATTGAGTGGAGGTGTTCAGCAGTAAGTCGACTTCTGTGTGATGTTTTGTTCAGGTTCATCAAAGAAAACAGTTGTTCACACAGGTATGTGCTGCCAAACATAGACAACGTTTGAGCAGCCTGGATGCGCAGCTGGGGCATTGTGCCGGGGAGGAAACGGGCGAACTCCGCAGCACCCACTGCCGCATATTTTGCCCTCAGTGCATCATTGCATTGGAGGTCAATCAACTCCATTTGGAGGTTTGGTGGTGAGCTTTCCACGTCAACAGCAAATGGGTTACCGAGCAGTTCCAACCTGCTTTTTTGTGCTTCAAGGTCAGCAAATCGGCGTCGAAAGTCAGCGGCAAGCATACCTATTTTATCAGCCAACTGTGTGCTCGGGAACGCACTGGTAGAGAGCTTCTCTTTCATGGTCTGGCAGCTGGGAAAGTGGCTCAAATTTTCTTTCCGCATCTGCGTCTCCCACAGAGTCAGTTTGGTTTTAAATGCCTTCACTGTACTGTACATATCAGAGATGACACGATCCCGACCCTGCAGCTGCAAGTTTATTGCATTCAGATGACTCGTAATGTCACACAGAAAAGCCATTTCACACAGAAACATTTCGTCTCGGAGTTGTGTTGTGTCTTTCCCTTTGCTGTCCAAGAACAGACAAATCTCCTCACGAAGCTCGAAACATCTTTGAAGCACCTTTCCCTGGCTTAGCCATCGCACCTCTGTGTGATAAGGCAAATCACCATGCTCCGTTTCTAACTCCGTCAGAAATGCCTTGAACTGGCGGTGATTCAAACCTTTGGCTCTGATAAAGTTAACTGTGCGCGTGATGATGCTCATTACATGCTCCATTTTCAAGGCTTTACCGCACAACGCTTCCTGGTGTATGATACAATGATAAGCTGTCAGCTCACCTGTCGCGTTTTCCTCTTGCATCTTTTCCCGTATCTTCGCCACCAGTCCGCTCCTGTGTCCACACATCGCAGGTGCTCCGTCGGTTGTCAAACCCACGAGTTTTTCCCAAGGCAGCTCCATCTCATTTACACATCTTGACACCTCTTCATACAAATCATGCCCCGTAGTTGTGCCATGCATAGGACGTAAAGCCAAAAACTCCTCTGTCACGCTTAGGTTGGAGTCCACTCCGCGGATGAAAATTGACAACTGGGCAATGTCAGAAATGTCGGTGCTCTCATCCACAGCCAAGGAATATGCAATAAAATCTTTTCCCTTTTTCACAAGCTGCTCTTTTAGATTGATGGACAACTGGTCTACTCTCTCGGCAATGGTGTTTCTGCTCAGACTCACATTTAAAAAGAGTTGCCTTTTTTCTGGGCAAACTTCGTCACAAACTTTAATCATGCAGTTTTTGATGAAATCCCCCTCTGTAAATGGCCGGGCTGATTTAGCGATCTCTTCTGCCAAAATAAAACTGGCCTTTTGTAGCCTTTGTTCCATGTCCATATTCTTGTTTTTGTCCGCGTGTTTCGTTTCATAATGTCGTCTCAGATTATACTCTTTCAGTACCGCCACACTTTCTCCACACAGAAGACACACAGGTTTTCCAGCTACCTTCGTGAACATATACTCCGACTCCCACCTTGTTTGAAACCCCCGGTTCTCAGTATCCACCTTCCGTTTTGCCATTTTTGATGGGTATCTGAAAGTTAATTTTACTGTGATGCTGACGACTGCTGTGCCAATAAATATTGAAATGAAGCAGCCTACTGCTCGGTGCGTCACCTTTGCATTGTGGGAAATGTAGTATTGGTGCGTGTAAAAGATCTGCGGGCTGCCGGCTTGCTGCGGGCCGGTTCTAATAATAAATCAAGATCATCCCAGGGGCCGTAAAAAACCTTCTTGCGGGCCGGATGTGGCCCGCGGGCCTTGACTCTGACATATGTGCTTTAGAGCAACAGTCTCCAACCAAAATTCAAGTACATAGAAATCTCTAACCAAAATACATTCTTGGCTAATTCTTGGCTAAACCAAATTCAATTTTAATCACAAACTTCAATGTTGCCAAATTTCGAAAGAAACATATCAAATTGTCGCAACACCTCGTCAAAATCAAATAATTTAAACAAAGGAAGACATTAACAATGTACAGACTCACTGACAATAGCCTAGCAAGCCATAGAACAACATGGAAGGTCAGGGAAGAAAGACTATAGCTGTGTTCGAATTCTCATACTAACCTCACTAACTGTACTATTTGTGACGTGAATTGAGTATATAGTATGCTTATTGGTCATAGTATGGATATAGTTAGTATGGCAAAAGTTCCCGGATGACGTACTAAATTCGCCAAAGTATACATGCAGTGGACACTATTTCCGTGCTTTTAGCGCGTGGCTTCATAACTTTACAGATTTTAAGAAAATGTGGAAAATTTGCAGCCGAAATCCGACGAGAGTGGATACACATTCATTGCTTTAACCAATTATGTGTATGACCTTCTGCCTGCCCCTGGAACCAGCTACCTGCCTCCTTCGGTGGTCCTTTTTAAACATCGCCCTGCGCTTGAAACCAGCTCTCTGTCTCCCATGGTGTTCATTACAGCTAGTTACCTAACATTAGTTAGCTACTAATACATTGAACTTGCCAGGCAGTATATTACCTATCTGCTATCTTACTAACTACCTTACATTTATTGACTTGATTATTTACATCATTTTTATCTAAGTGGTATAGTCGTGCGATTCAATGGCGTTCTACTCCGATTTCAGAGCACTGTCACGCAGAATAACTGATGAATTTACTAACACTCAACAATATGGCCGGTGTCACTAAATGTCAGCAAAACCAAAAAAAACGTAATTAAATTGTTGCCAGCTGCACAGTTAGTCACCAACACTCTGGACAGCTTGAAAACAGCCTAACCAGCTCTGCTGGGGCGAGTAAAATGGTGAGAGTAAGGCGTTCTCTAGCCAATGTTAGCCAGGTAGCTTGGTGCTTGACTGCCTTTGAATACTCAGATCAACCCTACTCCTTGGTCAGAGCGTCCAGTGTGCACTCTGAACGCTTCAAGAGCGAAATGCTCTGAATTTACGAATGGACATCCTGACAACGCACTGGATTTAGGAACACATTTAGGAACACACAGAGCGCACCGACACTCCAGATTGAATTTACGAACACACCTACTATTGTTTGTAATGAACATGGTACCTTCAGGCGTTTGGAAATTGCTCCCAAGGTTGAACCAGACTTGTGGAGGTCTACAATTTTTTTTCTGAGGTCTTGGCTGATTTCTTTAGATTTTCCCATGATGTCAAGCAAAGAGGCACTGAGTTTGAAGGTAGGCCTTGAAATACATCCACAGGTACACCTCCAATTGACTCAAATGATGTTGATTAGCCTATCAGAAGCTTCTAAAGCCATGACATAATTATCTGGAATTTTCCAAGTTGTTTGAAGGCACAGTCAACTTAGTGCATGTAAACTTCTGACTCACTGAAATTGTGATACAGTTAATTATAAGTGAAATAACAATTGTTGGAAAAATGTATTGTGTCACGCACAAAGTAGATGTCCTAACCGACTTGCCAAAGCTATAGTTTGTTAACAAGAAATTTGTGGAGTGGTTGAAAATCGGGTTTTAATGACTCCAACCTAAGCGTATGTAAACTTCCAACTTCAACTGTATGTGATTCTCGGTCCTCACTAGCATATAAACTAAATAAAGGCACAGACTGTGTGGAAAATGACTGAGTCTCTCTCCAGTACAACCCAGCATTGCAGAGTTATGTGCATCCCTTCTCATTGACCTGTGGTGAGTTATTCACAAGTTTTGATGAACACATAAGGTTTTATATGTAAGATGTCTAAGTAAAGAGCAAAATGATTGATTATAATATTATTATTTGTGCCCTGGTCCTATAAAAGCTCATTGTCACTTCCCATGAGCCGGGTGGTGACAAACTCACACTCATTCTTATGTTTAATACATGTATCGTATAGTGTGTGTGTGTGGCAGGCTTACAATGATTTCAAAAAACAACATTTGAGAGTGCACTGACCCTGGTGCTAGAGGGGTACGAAGCTGGAGGTTGAATGTTTGAAGGGGTACGGGACTATAAAAAGTTTTATCAAAACATGTTTTATATAAAATTCAAAATCAAATAGCTAAATCATCCATAGTATGACCATCTAATAAAACAATTCCATATGTCAGCTCAGTTATTCCTGACATTTCCTATTGCCTCTAGCTTGGACATGTCTTTACACACTAGGCTGTAGTACGTATCCACAACTATTTCAATAGGCCTAGGTGGAATGAACATAGATGGAGCCCAAGACACATTTTCGTGGGGACAGAGGGGTTGCAATCTCTCAAGAACAATTTCAGATGAAATGTGGGTATGAATTAGTAGTCGAAACGCGTCCTGATATTCAGACTGATTTTCTCTTATATGTATTATTTTGTATCTATTTTCTGTTCTTTAAGGTTTATTGCATCGCACTGGAAGTCTTTCTTGTTTTTGTTCTCAAATCCCCCCCAAAATACACTAATAAGTAGCAACATTTTTTTGAAATAGCATCCACACACCTCGGTGGCTTCATCTCAACGTATTTAAAAAAAGGGCTTTCCAAATATATTCAATTCTCGTTTCTCTTGTATATATTCTGGCTACATTCCCACTAATATTTCTTTATGTAATTAAGCTTTTACATGTATATTTTTCTGTCTTTATAGTAATAATAATAGTGAATTCTGAAGAGAACATTTTCTTGTTGAGGCTTACTTCTGTGCACAAATCATTTCACGGCTACAGTTTGAGCTTATTTATTCATTTTATTTATAATGTAAAGCTTTATTATTTACTCTTATTTCTGATATTTAAGTGCAATTGTGTTTCGGGGGATGGGGATTATTTAAGATACTCTTGAAAGAGGTAGGGTTTCAGGTGCTTTCGGAAGATGGGCAGGGACTCTGCTGTCCTAGCTTCAGGGGGAAGCTGGTTCCACCATTGGGGTGCCAGGACAGAGAAGAGCTTGGACTGGGCTGAGCGGGAACTGCCCTCCCGTAGGGGCGGAGGGGTCAAGAGACCAGAGGTGGCAGAACAGAGTGCTCGGGTTGGGGTGTAGGGTTTGAACATAGACTGACGGTAGGGAGGTGCAGTTCCTCTTGCTGCCCCATAGGCAAGCACCATGGTTTTGTAGTGGATGCGAGGTTTGACTGGAAGCCAGTGGAGTTTGCGGAGGAGCGGAGTGACATTGGAGAACTTGGGAAGGTTGAAAACCAGGCGGGCTGCAACGTTCTGGATAAATTGTAGAGTTTTGATGGCATAAGCGGGGAGCCCAGCCAACAACGATTTGCAGTAGTCCAGACGCGAGAGGACAAGTGCCTGGATTAGGACCTGCTCCACTTCCTGTGTGAGGCAGGGTCGTACTCTACGGATGTTGCTGAGCATTAATTTGCATGAGCGAGTCACTGCTTTGATGTTTTGCAGAGAACTACAGGGTGTTGTCCAGGGTCACGCCAATGTTCGTTGCGCTCTGGGAGGACGACACTGTGGAGTTGTCATCCAATGATCTTTGAGAGGGCAGACCTTCCCCGGGAGGAAGAGCAGCTCCGCCTTGTCGAGTTTGAGGTGGTGGGACGACATCCAAGCTGAGATATCTGCTAGGCACGCAGACATGTGTGTCACCACCTGAGTGTATATAGGTTACTGTGGGTGCGATAGGCTAAATAATCATACTGAACAAAGATATAAATACAACATGTAAAGTTTTGGTCCCATGTTTCATGAGCTGAAATAAAAGGTCCTCAAATGTTGTGCCCAAATTGATTTACATCCCAGTCGGTGAGCATTTCTCCTTTGCCAAGATAATCCATCTACCTGACAGATGGGGACAATAAAAGGCCACTCTAAAATGTGCAATTTTGTCACACAACACAATGCCACAGATGTCTCAAGTTTTGATCGAGTGTGCAATTGGCATGCTGACTGCAGGAATGTCCAACAGAGCTGTTGCCAGAGAATTTAATGATTATTTCTCTACAATAAGCCCCCTCCAATGTTGTTTTAGAGAATTAGGCAGTACGTCCAATCAGCCTCACAACCGCAAACAATGTGTATGGCATCGTGTGGTCGAGTGGTTTGCTGATGTCAACATTGTGAACAGAGTGCCCCATGATGGCGGTGGAGTTATGGAATGGGCAGGCATAAGCTACGGACAATGAACACAATTGCATTTTATCGATGGCAATTTGAATGCACAGAAATACCGTGACGAGATCCTGAGGCCCATTGTGGTGCCCATTTGTTTAAGGTATATATATGACCAACAGATACTAATCTGTATTTCCAGTCATGTGAAATCCATAGATTAAGGCCTAAAGAATGTATTTTAATTGACTGATTTCCTCATATGAACTCAATAAAATATTGAATGTTGCATGTTGAGTTTATATGGTTGTTCAGCATACATTTCTCAGATAAATAGAGTAAGTTGTAAATTTACAAAGGATTCAAGAATCTTAGCAAGACAAGGAAGCCTTGAAATGGGGCGATAATTATTGAGATCTACTACTATCCCCACCCTTATGGAGTGGCAGCAAAATACATGCTTTTTGGAATATTTGCCCTCCATTTGGCAAATCTGACCATATTTCTATCCTCTTGATTCCTGCTTACAAACAAAAACTAAAGCAGTGTCATGACATTGCCTTCTTTGAGTACAGCGAGTACCATCCCCCGCTCTCTGCTTCTACAACCAGACTGCTGTGGGCAGAGTGAGGTCGTAAATTCCTAAGTAAAACCTTGCCTCATGGTCTCACAGTATAGAGAGTGAAATTTTCATGGAGCACAAAGGAATTGCTTCCACCTCACAGAACTTGAGGTACAAACAAATTTCATGTTCCAGAGAAAGTGGAAAAGATCGGTGAAGAATCCAGCTACGAACTGGTCCGTTTGGCACAACTTGGGAAGCTCAAGAGAGACAGTGTGGCCACATTACCATAACGCTGTTTATATAATAGCCTCAGATATGAGGTTTACATCTAATTGTTGTATAAGATGAATGAGTGAGTATGATACTGTTTGTATAATTGCGTAATATGATTGTGGACTGTTTAATGAAGAAAAATACAATTCCCTTTTGATTTGAACTAAATCAGAGGACCGCCCCTGAGCTCAGTTAGGGTCAGACATCCTGGGACAGCCCTCTTCTGCCATTCCGAATAAAACCCAACTTTGAGAAATTATCAGGAGACTATGTTGATCTCAATCACGGGAGTACAATGATTGCAGACCATTGCTGAATCTTTTACCCATAACACGTGGTTAAACTCTTAGACTATCGATACCGACAGAATAAGAACAAGTCTTTGATATTAATTACTAGTCTGCTGCTAGGAATTCGGTATCATTGAACGCGAAGAACGACAACCGCCGAAACATCCATTCTATAATGGATGTCACTTTGAACTATCCCCTCTAACCAAGGTAGAGAGAGAGAGAGGGAGAGAGACGGACAATTCTACAAAAGAAAGACTTTTCACCAGCGATCAAGACGACACACTGAGAGTAAATATATATATTGATTGCAATTGTCCCGAATGAGTGAACGTTCATGTGTAAAGGATTAGCATTTTAATTGTTATAATTATCACTCTGTAGTGACTTCTTGGTTTTGTCTAACAAGCCGCCATGCCGGTTCAGCCCACTAGGGCACATTATCATTTCATGTAACCACATTTACCATGTTTGTTTGTTTATACATTTCTGTGAATTACATAGTTAATAATAAATAAATGATTTAAGACAATTGATGTATGGATGACTCATAGTGAAGATTGGGTTCGTGCAGATAACCAACAATTTACAACGTTTGGAATGAGACTAACGTGAGGTAAAATAAATAAATCATTAATCAGAAGACTATTGATCAGATATTAAAATATCTGAAAGGTTATATTGGGAAATTATAACTTTAATCTGAATTACAGTTATATGATTATTCAGTTTAATCGAGTAACTAATTACAGAGAATCTTTGATAAAAATGAAGTCTCCAGTTTAATGATAGTAAAGACATGACAGCTGGAAAAAACGTGACTTGGTCAATAAGAAAGTGGTTAGATGAAGCAGATGCTAAGCTACAGGACTTTTTTGCTAGCACAGACTGGAATATGTTCCCGGAATTCCTCTGATGGCGTTGAGGAGTACACCACATCAGTCACTGGCTTCATCAATAAGTGCATCGTTCCCACAGTGGTTGTACGTACATACCCCGACCAGAAGCAATGGATTACCGGCAATATCCGCACTGAGCTAAAGGGCGAAGCTACCACTTTCAAGGAGTGGAAATCCCACTATGCCCTCCGACGAACCATCAAGCAGGCAAAGCATCAATACAGGACTAAGATTGAATCGTACTACACTGGCTCCGACGCTCGTCGGATGTGACAGGGCCTGCCAACTATTAGAGACTACAAAGGAAAGCACAGCCGCGAGCTGCCCAGTTACACGAGCCTACCAGACGAGCTAAATTACTTCTATGCTCACTTCGAGGCAAGTAGCATTGAAACATGCATTAGAGCATCAGCTGTCCCGGTCAAATGTGTGATCAAACTTTCTGTAGCCGATGTGAGTAAGACCTTAAAACAGGTCAGGTATCAATAAGCCAAGGTTACCAAATAAGGCAACCTAGTACAGTAGCTTCTCGGAATTCATTAGCATTGTCCACTGTCACACAAGATCAAAATGTCAAAATCAGACAGTGGTTAACTTCTCTTTGTCTAGTTTCGGTCTGACTGAGACCCAGCCTGCAAGCACACTCTTGCAACAGCCAGGGCTTAACCACAAAGACTAATAGAGGTGGCTAATGTAAAGTAAATAGTGGTAGAGTTTTTAGACACATAGCAACAGTATCTTATTATAAGGCCTGCAGCAAAACATATGAATCTTAAGGTCCCCTTAAGCAATACTGGGGAGGGTCTTTGGGACAAGCAAGACAAGGAAGCCTTGAAATGGGGCGATAATTATTGAGATCTACTACTATCCCCACCCTTATGGAGTGGCAGCAAAATACATGCTTTTTGGAATATTTGCCCTCCATTTGGCAAATCTGACCATATTTCTATCCTCTTGATTCCTGCTTACAAACAAAAACTAAAGCAGTGTCATGACATTGCCTTCTTTGAGTACAGCGAGTACCATCCCCCGCTCTCTGCTTCTACAACCAGACTGCTGTGGGCAGAGTGAGGTCGTAAATTCCTAAGTAAAACCTTGCCTCATGGTCTCACAGTATAGAGAGTGAAATTTTCATGGAGCACAAAGGAATTGCTTCCACCTCACAGAACTCGAGGTACAAACAAATTTCATGTTCCAGAGAAAGTGGAAAAGATCGGTGAAGAATCCAGCTACGAACTGGTCCGTTTGGCACAACTTGGGAAGCTCAAGAGAGACAGTGTGGCCACATTACCATAACGCTGTTTATATAATAGCCTCAGATATGAGGTTTACATCTAATTGTTGTATAAGATGAATGAGTGAGTATGATACTGTTTGTATAATTGCGTAATATGATTGTGGACTGTTTAATGAAGAAAAATACAATTCCCTTTTGATTTGAACTAAATCAGAGGACCGCCCCTGAGCTCAGTTAGGGTCAGACATCCTGGGACAGCCCTCTTCTGCCATTCCGAATAAAACCCAACTTTGAGAAATTATCAGGAGACTATGTTGATCTCAATCACGGGAGTACAATGATTGCAGACCATTGCTGAATCTTTTACCCATAACACGTGGTTAAACTCTTAGACTATCGATACCGACAGAATAAGAACAAGTCTTTGATATTAATTACTAGTCTGCTGCTAGGAATTCGGTATCATTGAACGCGAAGAACGACAACCGCCGAAACATCCATTCTATAATGGATGTCACTTTGAACTATCCCCTCTAACCAAGGTAGAGAGAGAGAGAGGGAGAGAGACGGACAATTCTACAAAAGAAAGACTTTTCACCAGCGATCAAGACGACACACTGAGAGTAAATATATATATTGATTGCAATTGTCCCGAATGAGTGAACGTTCATGTGTAAAGGATTAGCATTTTAATTGTTATAATTATCACTCTGTAGTGACTTCTTGGTTTTGTCTAACAAGCCGCCATGCCGGTTCAGCCCACTAGGGCACATTATCATTTCATGTAACCACATTTACCATGTTTGTTTGTTTATACATTTCTGTGAATTACATAGTTAATAATAAATAAATGATTTAAGACAATTGATGTATGGATGACTCATAGTGAAGATTGGGTTCGTGCAGATAACCAACAATTTACGACGTTTGGAATGAGACTAACGTGAGGTAAAATAAATAAATCATTAATCAGAAGACTATTGATCAGATATTAAAATATCTGAAAGGTTATATTGGGAAATTATAACTTTAATCTGAATTACAGTTATATGATTATTCAGTTTAATCGAGTAACTAATTACAGAGAATCTTTGATAAAAATGAAGTCTCCAGTTTAATGATAGTAAAGACATGACAGCTGGAAAAAACGTGACTTGGTCAATAAGAAAGTGGTTAGATGAAGCAGATGCTAAGCTACAGGACTTTTTTGCTAGCACAGACTGGAATATGTTCCCGGAATTCCTCTGATGGCGTTGAGGAGTACACCACATCAGTCACTGGCTTCATCAATAAGTGCATCGTTCCCACAGTGGTTGTACGTACATACCCCGACCAGAAGCAATGGATTACCGGCAATATCCGCACTGAGCTAAAGGGCGAAGCTACCACTTTCAAGGAGTGGAAATCCCACTATGCCCTCCGACGAACCATCAAGCAGGCAAAGCATCAATACAGGACTAAGATTGAATCGTACTACACTGGCTCCGACGCTCGTCGGATGTGACAGGGCCTGCCAACTATTAGAGACTACAAAGGAAAGCACAGCCGCGAGCTGCCCAGTTACACGAGCCTACCAGACGAGCTAAATTACTTCTATGCTCACTTCGAGGCAAGTAGCATTGAAACATGCATTAGAGCATCAGCTGTCCCGGTCAAATGTGTGATCAAACTTTCTGTAGCCGATGTGAGTAAGACCTTAAAACAGGTCAGGTATCAATAAGCCAAGGTTACCAAATAAGGCAACCTAGTACAGTAGCTTCTCGGAATTCATTAGCATTGTCCACTGTCACACAAGATCAAAATGTCAAAATCAGACAGTGGTTAACTTCTCTTTGTCTAGTTTCGGTCTGACTGAGACCCAGCCTGCAAGCACACTCTTGCAACAGCCAGGGCTTAACCACAAAGACTAATAGAGGTGGCTAATGTAAAGTAAATAGTGGTAGAGTTTTTAGACACATAGCAACAGTATCTTATTATAAGGCCTGCAGCAAAACATATGAATCTTAAGGTCCCCTTAAGCAATACTGGGGAGGGTCTTTGGGACCCACCCCCTACATTTTCCAGAATTTAGCCAGGTTCAGATTACAATCCAAAAGAGCGGTTCATAAGGATCTGATTTAGCCTTTCTGATTCGTCTTACACAATGATTCCTCAGTTGCTTGAACGCTTGCCAGTCCGGGCCTAAGCCTGTGTTCCTGGCCTTGACCCAAGCATCATTCATCTCTTTTATGAATTACTTCTGATAATTCAGAAGTGTTCCAGGCTTTCGATCTACCTTTAAACCCATCATTTTTTTTGTAAGGGAGCATGATTATCCACAATAGTGTTGAAGACATCGGCAAAAAGGCTGAAAGCTAAATCAGGTTCAGGGACAGTTGAAATACAGTGAAGGTCACTGAAATAAAGAACATGTAAAAGATGCCTATTCACTGACATTTTTAAAGTTCCTCTTTGTGATGACCCGAGGCTTAGATTTTTGTATTCTCACATCTCTAACACAAACAACTGGGCAATGGTGACTAATGTTTTGAGTGAGGACACCAGTAGAAACATATTTCGCTGGTGTGTTCATTAAAATGAGATCAATCAAAGTGGATTGGATCGTTAGTGTTGGGCCGTGTAGGCTTAGTCACCAGCTGAGTTAGGCTTTAGATCATTGCACATGTCTTTTAGATTGTCTGAAGCTTGCATTTCCCAGTCATAATTTAGGCCACCCAGGATAATAACTTCTGATTTAGTAGAAGACAACAAACTAGTTAACTCTTTGAGTGCACAAAGGTTAGCACAGGAAGGATGGTAGACCCCTAGGACAGTTAATGATACATTATTTCCCAGACAATGGCTTAAAGATAGTAGCTACATTTTTTTAGCTAGGGAAATGGGTTCAGTTCAGACACACACACATATATATATATATATATATATATATATTATTATTATTATTATTTTATATTTTTGTATAAGAATGGCCACTCCATCACCTCTACCCTGTCTGTCGCTCTGAACACATTATAACCCTCAAAATTAATATCAGTCCAGAATGTCCCCAGAGATTCAAGTTTCAGTCAGTACCAAATCTTGGTATGACTATAAGATTGCATAGAACTACAGCAAGGACTGACAGTCCATGACATCCACATATATTAAAAAGTCCAGATTATAGCTTTAATCAGAGCAATTTGCAGTAATACTGATCTCTCTCTTGATTATTTCTGCCAGGCTTGTTATTTTCTTTAGTCTGTGATCGTGGTGGAACGTGTGTGAATCCTCAGACATGAGGCCCATTGATTTAGTGAGTGAGTGAGTGAGTGAGTGAGTGAGTATGCATGTATGTGTAACTACTAACCTGGCTCAGCTGAGACACGACCTCCTCCAGTCAGAGACAGGGCTAGGCTGAGAACCACCAGGTCCTTCATGGCTGAGAAGGACAACATAACAAAGACAAACACTGGCTGTCCCAAATGGCCTCCTATTCCCTATATAGTGGCACTACTTTTGACGAGAGCCCATAGGGCTCAATAGTAGTGCACTATGTAGTAAAAAGGCAGCAATTTGGGAAGCAACAACAGTTCTGTCTAAAAAAAGTTAGGGCTACAATATAAAATCATAGTTGTATCTCAAATGGCACCCTATTCCCTATTTAGTGCACTCCCATAGGGCTCTGGTCAAAAGTAATGCACTATATAGGGATTATGGTGCCGTGAGTGTTTGTAGTGCCATTGCCACCACACTAGACAGAATATATTGAAAGCAACCAAGTCCAAATCCAAAAGAACAACAGAGCACAACTATTGTAGGCGTATGTACGGTTGCAAATCAGATACACAGTTTCAGTTTCTCTGTATTACTATACTACAGTCATTGGAACTTGCTCTGGATTGCACTGGACACTCACATGGATTGAGTGCTAGTAATAATCATTCATATCACATGTATATACAGTATCATCATAATTAATATGATAAATGATTGAATAAATGCTGCAGCAGCAGAGACAGTACCTTTTGTAGTAGGGTTTTGGTCCAGGCAGTGATGTTGTAGCAGTGAAGCAGTCTGACAGCGGTCTCGCAGCAGTGTAGGAGTCTTGCAGCGGTCTCGCAGCAGTGTAGGAGTCGTGCAGCGGTCTCGCAGCAGTGTAGGAGTCTTGCAGCGGTCTTGCAGCAGTGTAGGAGTCTTGCAGCGGTCTCGCAGCAGTGTAGGAGTCTTGCAGCAGTCTTGCAGCAGTGTAGAAGTCTTGCAATGGTCTCGCAGCAGTGTTGGAGTCTTGCAGCAGTGTAGGAGTCTTGCAGCGGTCTCGCAGCAGTGTAGGAGTCTTGCAGCAGTCTTGCAGCAGTGTAGGAGTCTTGCAGCGGTCTCACAGCAGTGTAGGAATCTTGCAGAGGTCTTGCAGCAATGTAGGAATCTTGCAGCGGTCTCGCAGCACTGTAGGAGTCTTGCAGCGGCCTCGCAGCAGTGTAGGACTCTTGCAGTGGTCTCGCCGTAGTGTAGGAGTCTTGAAGCAGTCTTGCAGCAGTCTTGCAGCAGTGTAATAGTCTTGCAGTGGTCTCGCAGCAGTGTAGGAGTCTTGCAGCGGTCTTGCAGCAGTGTAGGAGTCTTGCAGCGGCCTCGCAGCAGTGTAGGAGTCTTGCAGCGGTCTCGCAGCACTGTAGGAGTCTTGCAGCGGTCTTGCAGCAGTGTAGGAGTCTTTCAGCGGTCTTGCAGCAGTGTAGGAGTCTTGCAGCAGTGTAGGAGTCTTGCAGCGGTCTCGCAGCAGTGTAGGAGTCTTGCAGCGGTCTCGCAGCAGTGTAGGAGTCTTGCAGCGGTCTCGCAGCAGTGTAGAGGTCTTGCAGCAGTCTTGCAGCAGTGTAGGAGTCTTGCAGCGGTCTCACAGCAGTGTAGGAGTCTTGCAGAGGTCTCGCAGCAGTGTAGAAGTCTTGCAGCGGTCTCGCAGCACTGTAGGAGTCTTGCAGCGGTCTTGCAGCAGTGTAGGAGTCTTTCAGCGGTCTTGCAGCAGTGTAGGAGTCTTGCAGCAGTGTAGGAGTCTTGCAGCGGTCTCGCAGCAGTGTAGGAGTCTTGCAGCGGTCTCGCAGCAGTGTAGGAGTCTTGCAGCGGTCTCGCAGCAGTGTAGAGGTCTTGCAGCAGTCTTGCAGCAGTGTAGGAGTCTTGCAGCGGTCTCACAGCAGTGTAGGAGTCTTGCAGAGGTCTCGCAGCAGTGTAGAAGTCTTGCAGCAGTCTCGCAGCAGTGTAGGAGTCTTGCAGCAGTCTTGCAGCAGTGTAGAGGTCTTGCAGCGGTTGCGCAGCAGTGTAGGAGTCTTGCAGCAGTCTCACAGCAGTGTAGGAGTCTTGAAGCAGTCTTGCAGCAGTGTAGGAGTCTTGCAGCGGTCTCGCCGCAGTGTAGGAGTCTTGAAGCAGTCTCGCAACAGTGTAGAAGTCTTGCAGCAGTCTTGCAGCAGTCTCGCAGCAGTGTATGAGTCTTGCAGAGGTCTCGCAGCAGTGTAGGAGTCTTGCAGCGGTCTCGCAGCAGTGTATGAGTCTTTCAGCGGTCTTGCAGCAGTGTAGGAGTCTTGCAGCAGTCTTGCAGCAGTGTAGGAGTCTTGCAGCGGTCCCGCAGCAGTGCAGGAGTCTTGCAGCAGTCTCACAGCAGTGTAGGAGTCTTGAAGCAGTCTTGCAGCAGTGTAGGAGTCTTGCAGCAGTCTCGCAGCAGTGTAGGTGTCTTGCAGCAGTCTTGCAGCAGTAGTGTAGTGCCATGTTCGAATTTTCTGTGTTGTTTTGAATTTACAGTCAACTACAGCAGAGTACATTTCTCTTTCAGTTTACTTCCTTTGAGCTATAACGGTGTAAAGCCTTATTTGAATATGTGTTAATGTGTCACATGATGACGGTTTGCAAAGTGATATCCAATCTCTGTTTGGAAGCCAACTTGCAGGAAGATATCCAGCATTTTATATAGCTCACAGCTTGCATTTAGAATTCCTGTCAGAGTAGGGGGAACAAATCCCGTATATGAATACTAATGCCCTCTCTAAGCTGTGTTAAATTATAATGTATTTATCATCTGTATGTAAGCCTAGATATTTATCTTGACGACAGGACATGACTAGGAAGAACTCAAGGCCTTAGCCACAGCCCCGGTGTTGTGAGATCTGGAATGTAGTCAGCTACAGTATCATATTTCGGCATGAATGACAAGCTAGAAGTGACACAATAAAACGTCTTGCAAAATGTTTGAGTTTTGTTGTTTCTTTTTAATAACATTGCTACATTGGCTACATCAAAATTAGATGTGGCATTGTAAATAAGTTGTCTCAGATCCTGCAGGTAAAGGTGGAATCGTGTTTTTCATTCATTTTACAAATGTATACAACATTAATAGCTGAAATGTCTTGAGTCAATAAGTATTCAACCTCTTTGTAATGGCAAACGTAAATAAGTTCAGGAGTAAACGTTTGTTTTGCAAGTCACAGTTGCATGGACTCCCTCTGTGTGCAATAACAGTTTTTACTATGACTTTTGGATGACTACCTCATCTCTGTACCCCACACATACAATTATCTGTATTGTCCCTCAGTCGAGTAGTGAATTTCAAACACAGATTCAACCACAAAGACCAGGGAGGTTTTCCAATGCCTCACAAACAAGGGAACAACCTGTTGGTAGATGGGTAAACAATATAAACAAAAAAGCAGACATTGAATATCCCTTTGAGCATGGTGAAGTTATTCATTTAACTTTGGATGGTGTATTACCCAATCACTAAAAAGATACAGGTGTCCTTCCTAACTCAGTTGATGGAGAGGAAGGAAACCAATGTTGACTTTAAAACATTTACAGAGTTTAATTGCTGTGATAGGAGAAAAGTAGAGAAAAATCTTGCAAAGCAATTCACTTTTTGTCATGAATACAAAGTGCTATGTTTGGGGCAAATCCAATCCAATACATTACCGAGTTCTACTCTCCATATTTTCAAGCATAGTGGTGGCTGCATTATATTATGGGAATGCTTGTAATCGTTAAATAATCTAAAATATATTTTGATTTGTTTTACACTTTTTTTTGCTTACTACATTATTCCATGTTTTATTTCATTGTTTTGATGTCTTTATTATTATTTTACAATGTAGGAAATAGTACAAATATAGAAAAAAAAAACAGAATTAGTAGATGTGTCAAATGGTTGACTGGTACTGTATATCTTTCGTCAACCTTTGATTTTACACCTCTCTCAACCATTAATTTATTATAAAGTAGTAACAAATTAAACAAACATGAAACAAGGCATCAACATACGCTGTTAAAAAAGGTCAAGAAATAAAGCTAACAGAAAACAAAAACAAAATACATTTTGTAAAATGTACCTTAAGTTTCAAAGGGAAATTATATCTCACTAATGGTTCTATCATTGTATCTGGAAAAATATGAATGCATATTGATTTCATGTTTAACGTAAATGTGCATAAAACTCACAACTTTGAAACTCACAACTTTGAAAGATTTAGTATTTAGTATTTAGTCTCACACCGTTCAGAACTTTCATAAAATGTTCTACAGATCACCATCAAATGCCTGGTTAATAACTGTTTGTAAGGTTTCATCTTAACCCCTCTAGTTATAAAATCCCACATAGCATGTCTTACAAGCTACAATTTCAAACATATTTTTGCCTCTTTGGAAAATTTGTTTGAGTCAAGATTACTCCACCCACAGCTACATGAGTAAACACTAATTTCCCAATTCTCCAGTTTGCTTCCTCGTTCAAAAGGCAGCGTTCTGTCGACGTTCAAGCTAAATGTATAAAACTCAAATACTCTCCAAAATTTCCATATCCCTTTATTAATTCTCCACCTTTTTTTCCACCATTGAGAACTTCCATAAAAATGTTTCTTTTTATCCTTTGGTCGAAAGCAACTTGTCCTGCTTTGTCAAGGTTCTTAGCAAATTTTCCAAGGTTACCTCCATTAAAACCCCAGTAGTTGTCGAATCCCACATAACATTTCTTATCTTTTACATTTTCAAACCATTTTTTGCATCTTTCAAGAATGACTTCAAAGCAGGATTTCCCACCCACAGCTGATGGAGTTAGACAGGGGGAGTTTTTAGTGTACCAGTACACATCACTCTTTTTTGGATCAAAAGGTGTTCGATTTTTTAACGGGATATTATTACTTATTTTTAGTTCAGTGTGAATTTGTGAGCCATCGTGATGATGTCCTGCTTTTTTAAGATCAGTATAACTGATTCCAATTAGTTCTTCATCAGTCTTTATGGCTAAGTAGGAATGCTGTTGTTCTTTGTTTATAGGCCCATGGATGTCATCTCTTTTTTTCATGGTTTTAAAAGTGTTCTTATGAAAATCAGTGTTTGTAATTTTTTTATTTTTTTGTAATATACTAAATAGTTTATTTTCTGTTTTGTATCTATTGTAAATTTCTTCAGAAAGATCTTTGTTGTCGATTTGTAACTTTTCTCTTAAGAACCTTTCATCATTTTGAAATTTTTGTTTAGGATTAAAGTCATTGCTTGTTTTCTTGTTTTTCTCACGCTTGGCCATGTTGCAGCCTGCCTTTCTTGAACGTTTGCAGCGTCTGAGTGTTTTGCCCTTCTTGGCTTCAATCTCATCGAGCAATTTGATTTTCCTCTCTGCCTCTGCCGCCAGCTCATTTCCCATTGCTTTAAGTTTCACGCCGAGAGTTTTGGACTTGGCTTTTATGCTTTTTCCTAATTTGAAAGTGGCTTGTTTTAAACTTGTCTTCGTCAAAGATTTATGTGGTACTTTAAATCCCATCTGGGAGACTATCTTAATCCTTTTGATCACCTTCTGTCCTACCTGGTAGCTCTTAACGGAAACCTTCTTTACTCCTTTGGCTGTTGTTATGGAGAGATGCTTAATCGATTTCATCGTGTTTTTCAGTGATTTTATAGAGTTTTTTAGAACATGTTTTGTGTTTTGTTTTATACCCTGTTTGAGCACTGCCTTAAAGCTTGTTTTCAAAGAGTGAACGCCAACTTTAATAGTCGCTTTCAGAGCTTGACTAATGGCCTTGGCACCTGCTTTAGCACCGAGTTTAACCCCAGTTTTGATTCCAAACACCACTGAAGTGGCTGTGCCAGCCGTTGCAACAGTAACAAGAGCCATGCCTAGATCGAAAGCCACATCAATGGTTGCGTCCAGAAGACTGTCCAAAGCTACCTTTTCACACCCTTTTCCTGCATACACTGCTGAGCGTATCAGGTTGTAAAAAAGGGAAATGAAGGGGATGTATCCAAGGATCTCAGCTGCCTTCTCCTCCCCTTTGTCGTAGCACCTTGAGCACCTGGTGACCAGCTTTTTGTCTTCTTTAACATCCTGTAAATTCAACCAAGTCCACTTCTCAGCCTTCTGTCCATTTGCAGTCTGCAATATGACCTTCTTTCCCTGAGACACCAACACCAGTGTTCTGTCTCCGAGGTAAGACCGGAGGAGCTGGCCGTCCCTCTGCCACATCTGGTAGAGCTCATAGCTGAACCTTGTCTCTAGTGTCACAGGGCAAGACTGAGTCACCCATTTGGTTTTGGAACTGAGAGCCAGATGGTTTAGAGAACTTAGAATTTGATTGCGCTCCCTAAACCACAGTTGTCCGTCAACATAGTCCATGCTGAACTCTTGGAGAGAGAGCTGGTCACCTTCCACTTGTGTGAGTAGGTGGCATGGATCCTGTTCGCTCTTCAACAAGTACTGCTCTACGTTGCTGCGCTTTGTTTTACAGTTGAGGAGATCGAGGTTATCTAGGCCCAACTCCAAGGGGACCAGAGACCAGCGCTGGCTCTGCTGGTCTGCTTTAAAGGCCAGGGCCACAGTGGAGCTTGATAAGTCCAGCACTAGTTCCGTTCCGGATGACTGAATGTACTGTCTCTCTCCGTCGTTCATCAGCCACTCTTGTCTGCTCCCCTCCTGGCGTTTATCTGATAGCCTCACAGTGTTGTCGTCCATTAATGTGTGGAGGACCAGGTGAGTTTGCTTGTTAACAAGGTGTTGTCCCTCCCAGTACCACAGCTGGTTTAGGTGGGGATTCAATGGACTCACCTTGACTGGAGTTCCGTTGTTGAACCCAGTCAGCAGGTCACAGGGCTGCAAGTTGTTCTTAATAAAATAGGAGCAAACAATATCATCAAAGTTAGTCATATCCTCGTTGAATGATACTTTTTGCCATTCCATAGACGGTGTTGTTGCAGAGCAGCTCAAAGTCACTGTTGCTTCTCCTAAATCAGTTGTGATGGCCAAGGCACAGGTAGGTTGTTTCTGAGAGCGAATTTGGCCTCTCTCCTCCGTCCATCTCTGCCTGTTGGAGAAGGTAGCTAGTGGCCAGAGCACTGCAGGTTCTCCTTGCTGCAGGGCGAGACCTGTTCCTAGGTTCATCAGATGGCCTTCATGCCAGAACCACAGCTGCAATCCTAGGGTTTTTCCATTGAACCCTCTGAACCCCACTCTCTTATCCCCCTCCGAGGCAGTCAGTAGCTCACAGGGCCTTGCATGGTTCTTTAGGAAGAACAGAGCAGTGTCATTTGGCAGAGATGTGCAGAACAGCATGTCTGTGTTTGCTTGTGCCTCTGTCATTTCCACAAAGACCCATTGTTGAGTTAAGCCATTGCTTTTTAAATTGACTTTTATTCTTCCATCGTCCCCTGTATCAACATCTAGGTTGACTGTGTCCCGAGACAATGGTTTGATCTCAGAGTCATGGAGGGTCCATAACTGGGTGGTGTTGTCCCCTGAGTCTGTTCTCTGCAAGATCACATTGGCTGCAGCACTAACATCTTGGTGCAGTACTAGACCGGTCTTCACGTTGGTGAGTCGTGCCCCATCCCAGTGCCACAGCTGGTTCTCCAGGAGTTCATCCACGACGGGTCGGAGTAGGACTGGGCTTCCCTCAGAGTATCCAGTCAGGTACTCACAGGACTTGTGCTGGTTTCTGATGAAGTACATGCAGACAATCTCTTCCAGGCCAGCATTGTTCTGCACTAAGGTCCAGTGCTGCTGGCTTTGTCCTCTTTGTGGGGCACAGGATGCCTTGTGGTCACTTTCCATGGTCAGAGCACAGTCTGTACCCTCCATGCTTCTCAAAATGCCCCCTTGGTCTTCCCATCTCTGCTGCAAGGAGAAAGCATACTTATCCCAAAGAATGACAGAGGAGGAACTACTTTCTACGGGCTGTAATTGAATGGCTAGGTTGGTTCCTACATTTACAAGATGTCTGCCATCTTTGTACCATAGCTGTAGGTGAATAATATCTGTGTCGAAGCCCTGGGAATGGGGACTATGGCCTTTGGCTCCAGCGGTTAACAGCTTACAGGGGTAGGCAGAGTTCTTAATGAAATACTGTGTCGGAGGGATCAGGGCCTCACAGTGTAACAGTTGGGGGTCTTTCAGGGCCTCCTCCTTTCTGAGCAATTTCCACACTTGAGTAGCATCCAACGTTGGTGCAGAAACTTTAATAGATCCATCATCATCTGCATTTATTGTGAGGGATTTGTTCAAAATTGTAATGTGTCCTCCATCATATACCCATGTGTTGTTTTCTGTAGCAATGTTCACTTCTACCAAAGTCACAGCTCTGTCTTCTTCTGGGCCCAAACCACCAACTAGCCCCAGGCTCAGTCCGGTCTGTGTGTGAACAAGGCGGCCTCCATTCCAGTACCACAGTTGAGAGTCTATTAGTTCGTCCACCACAGGGCGGACCTTCATCGTCTCATTAGCAGAAAAGCTAGTTAGAACTTCACAGGGTGAATGCTGGTTCTGGATGAAATAGATGCAAACAAAGTCTTCAGGATCTTCCCACACTTTCTCCACACCAACAAACTCCCACTGGGGCTCTTCTGACTGGGAGCAGGACAGTACAGGGCTCTGGTCAGCAGGGGTCAGGACACATGTAAGGTTTGCTGTCGATCTCAGTACACCTTTGTTCAAGGACCATCTCTGTGATTTTTCAAAAGTCAACTTTTCAAACATGACCGGGTTTCTAGAGTGTGATAGGTGCAGGGCTAGTCCTGACTCCACATTGACCAGGTGATCGAAGTCCCATTGCCAAAGCTGTGCTGCATTTGAGTCATAATGCCTAAACTGAGGGCTCTTCCCGTCTGGGGCTCCAGTGAGCAGCAGGCATGGCATGAGGGTGTTTTTAATGAAGAAAGTACTGCTATTCTGAACGGGACAGTTCAGGAAGTTATCTTCGTTTGACAATCTACTGCTTTCTACAAGCTCCCACTCCTGGAATGCATTACTGTTGTTGATTTGCAGAGATATCTTTCCATTTCCATGCTGTAAAGTTACTACGCTGTTGTTACTAAGGGCAGGCATGATATATTGATCACCCCACTTCCATACCTGTGTTAATAATGGGTCAAAGTGTTCTAATGTTAAATCTCCCTTCTCCTTGCCATTGTCTGGAGTTGAGAGGTAGAGTCCACTAGCTGTGTGGATAAGATGGTTTCCCTTCCAATGCCACACTTGAAGGTGGAACAGCTGCTCTGTCACAGGTCTGAGCTGAATGGCACCAGTCTCTGGAAACCCAGTGAGAACCTCACAGGCAGGGTGGTTGCTTTTGATGAAGTACTGACACTGGATCATCTCCATACTGGTGAAACCTGTACCAAACTCAATCCACTCCCAGCGGTGGAATGGACTGTTCATATTATGGTTGCAGTGAACCTGAATGCTATGGTCTGTGCCTTCAACACACAGCAGGCAGTCTGGATCCCACTTTGAGGACATTAGTGTGTCCATGTCCCATTTCTGGGAGTCTGGGAAGTCATCCTGAGCGAGTAGCTCTGCCCTGACAGATGTGGTATTCACTGCTGCTCTAAAACCCAGTGCCAGGCCACTTGCCATGTTTATCAGCCGCTCTCCTTGTGTAAACCAGAGCTGGTTAAGTACTCTAGAGCTATTGAAAGACTGCATGTGAAGCTCTGCATCCTGTGCAGTAAGAAGCTGACAAGGCAAGGCATCAATCGTAACAAAAAACAGTTGGACACATTCTGTGACAGTAATTTGATTGTCTGTACTAAGAGCATCAAGAAAATACCACCTACCCACTGAGATGTTCAACAGGTCATTGTGGATAACGTCAAGGTTAAGGTCCGGTCGCAGTGTGGACCGTATGTTCTCTCCGTTTATATGCCAAAGCTGGTGTGTGTAGTGCTTGTCCTTTCTGTCCTTAGGAGCAGCAGGTAGGATGTAAAAGGAAGTCTCATTGGTGTCCTCAGGCACTGCCTCCAGAGCCAGGCCTGAGTAAAAGTTGATCAGACGGCCTTGGCTCCAGTACCACAGCTGGGTCTCAGGGTAGTCCAGGTCAAGAGCTCTGGCATGAACCACAGTTCCTTCAGATTCAGTCAGCAGCTGGCAGGGGAAGGAGTTAGTTTTAATGAAAACTGGACAAACAAGATCTTGAAGATGGTCCTCTTCCAATGAGAAAGGCACCAGCTGCCACAAGGGTTTTGTATTGGAAAGGTTGCGACTGTTCACAAAGACATATTTAAAAGTAACAACACAGTCCTTTGTTGGAACCCATAAATGTCCACCATCCCCAGAGGTACACCCAAGGGGAATGTTGTCATTGCAGTTGCTGGATTTGCACTGAATGACCTCGACAGGGATTGAGATATTGGTGTGTTTGTTCTGTAGAGTGGTGGCATCAGTCCAGAACCACAGCTGCTTCTCCAGTAGTCGGTCACTATACTCTTCTGGCAAGCAGCCACTTCCGTTACTGGTCAGCAGCTTGCAACCTCCCACCATCTTGAAGAAAAAGAGAGGCGATGTAGAGTTGAACAGTGTGGCTGGAATCTGCTGATGCTGCCGTCTGTAGATTAACCTCTCAGTGTCCTCTTTGGTGATGTTGTCTCTAGAAGGACTGCGGAGTGGAGCGTTGCGCCTCTTTCGTTTCTGAGTTTTATTTGGTTGTAGCATTTCTATCTGGCCAGGCCTTTGTGTGATAGAGGCATTTGGCATTTGAGGAGGGTGAAGGATGGCCCCTCTGTGTTGAATGTGAGAGATGTTCATGGCCTTTAACAGATGGAGAGTGGCGTTCTGAGAGCTGTTGGCGTCGAAATCGGCATGTCCGATACAGTTCATGTTGGATTCGGCCCATTCTTGCTCCTCGGTAAGTGTCTCCTTCATGGAGGTTATGTGGTCCAGGATGATGTCCCTCAGCTGCTCTCTCTCAGACTCGTCTGTGGCTTCCAAATAAGGCTGCAATAAGCTGGCGAGCTCACCCAGGTTAAGAAGGTTTTTGTTGATGATTTCCATTTTAACCTCCAGGGCATCCTGCTCGTTCGGGTCATCTAATACTTCGGCTGCAGTGGGGTGGCAGCCACCCTGGTTGGTGTTGTACATATCTGTATCATCTGGCTTCTTGGTGTCAGTATCATCCAGCACCTCCAGAAGGAACATGAGGGCCCCCTCCGCCATCTCACAGCCCAGCTCGACCTCTGCCGTCCCCAGCTGCCGCTCCACCTGCGCTGGGCAGCCTGACACAGAGTACAGCAGGGCTGAGAGGATGGGGTAGAGGGGTTTGAATAGGGCTTGGGACTGCCAGAAGTGCTGAAGATGCTTCTCAATGGAAGAGTTGCAGCTGGGCATCCATTCCAGAATTTTATCCACGCTCTCATTGTACTGCTCCTGTAAGACCAGTGTCACAGTCGAGGTCAAGTTGTGGAGCCCCTGTGTTGAACACTCTGAAGAATTCCAATGGACCAGGTCCTCTGGATGTCCAGAGGCATCGAGCACGTTGTCGCCCGATGCTTCCTCTGGGTAGGGGGTCTCCTCTTCTTCGGGTTCTTTCCTCAGCTGGTTGTCTTTTTCTGGGAGCTGTAGCAGGATGACGACGTGAAACTGCTGCAGGAGCAGACCCAGGCTCCACAGAGCTGCGTATCGCTGCAGGCCTCGACCCACACGTACTGTCTGCATCTCTTATCTGACTGACAGAGCGAGCAGGAGCAGCATTCTTATGGGCCAACAAAGGCATGAGTCATTGATATGTGTAACTGTTTTTAAATTCACCCTTCCTTATTTTCCGCTAACGGAAACTTCACCCTATGTTAATTCATTCAGGACTACATTGATGAGGAGCTAGGGGGAATTCACAAATAAAACATTCTCTCACTTCCTTTTTCACCAGTTAAAGGCCCCCTCCGGGGGGTTAGACCGAAACCGATAACACAATTGGTCACAATGAGCACTTTGTTACCAAGTAATGAGCTCACACTTCCTTATTCAATAGTTAAACAGTAATTCAATAAAAACCAAACAATTGATTCCCATTCAACATATTTTCCAGTCAACATTATTCGAGTCACGAGCAAGTCTCAAGTCACAGGGTCCTGAGTCTCAAGTCGACTCCCAGGTAGAACGGGTCAAGACTCAAATCAAGTCGTGCATTCTAAGAGCAAGTGAAGTGGAGTCGAGTCACAAGTTGTCAAGTCTATACAGGCAACGACTTGTTCAACTACAAATCTTTGTCTATTTACTGAGGCAACCAGACAGCCCTTTTCATGATTTTGTCTACAACACATTTTGATGACTGGGACTAATAGGGACTTGTAGAAGTCATAAAGGGAAATGACATCAACAGAAGACAAGGAAGGCTGACGTTGTAGATTTATTTACAGATCTTGGTGGTCCAATGGTGAAAGCGCCGTATCATAGATAATATACAAGTAGATTTACCAAATATACACAGGCAATAGGCTTAACCTGTCCTATCTGAACGGACACAGATGGAGGGTAAGACTGTATAGTCTCCCCTTGAGAAACCAAATGGAATCTGTCTAACAGCAGCTCAAACGTTATGTCTACATAATATAAGCACTTGGCCCCCAGGACCGTTACAATTACCCAATTGGCAATTACAACCAGTAAACTGGTTCTACAAAAGGGCCCGATGATGTGACATACTGACTCCAGCGTCTGGTTTATATACAGTCGCACAGACACACACACACACTCCCACACACACACACTCCCACACACACACACACACACACACATATTTGTAGTAATGTAGACAGTTTATGCAAAGGATTGTTACCTCTTAGCAGTATTGCCATTACAAAAATTACATTTTGGCAAGCAATTATTAATTTCGCAAACAATTATTGTGACTCATCCTATATTGTCCCTAACATCTTTAACTCCCTCGCAACAGTTGTGGGACACACACACACACACACACACACACACACACACACACACACACACACACACACACACACACACACACACACACACACACACACACACACACACACACACACACACACACACACACACACACACACACACACACCACTGCTGCTGTGGCTGGGGGCCAGGCAGTCATGTCCTTGTCTGGGTCCTGGCCTGGGTTTATGATGTGTGAAGGCAAACAGGCAGGCATGAATACTTCTGTGTGTGACTGTGATAGTGGCTAGCACACATCACACACCACACACGCGCGCACATGCACACGCACAGGTGCCCCATGAGCATGGACTCCCTGTTTTGTCTTTCAACCCACAGCTTTAAGAGCCTGTTAACATGTATGGTGAGGCCAAATAAGCCACGGTGTGGCGCTGGATAACCTATAAGGTGTTCACCCATAAAATGATTCATTCATTCACGGTTTGTACAAATATATCAACCCAACAGAAAATGAAAGTCAATTGTCCAATCCCCATGTCTCTACCATGTATGGTTCAGAAGTTAGCGTGTTTTGAATGAATGGAATGTCATCATAGGCAGGATCAAAAAGTGGCCACAGCTCAATAGAACTCTGTGGCGCTGCTCCGCGGGAGAACGGCGCCCACGTCGAATGTCAACTGACAAGCTAACTTGTGGCTGCAGGTTCATGATTGAAAACGTGGTCTTTTTTCGAAATGCAATCTGCTGAATATGAAACTAAATAGGGACTAAATATATTTGCAGAGAACAATCTAATGATTAATTCTACGTCATTTGTAATGATATAGGGGCAAAGAAAACAACGTCTTCACATTCATTTCGTAGCACCCTCTTGAATCGCCCCGCTTTTCTCTTCCTTGTACAGCAGTGAGTGAACTCCCTATGATCTAGCCAGTACAAGATATCCTAGGATTCCAAATGGTCTGGATAGGTGCAGACAATTGGGGATTTTTATTTTATTTAGGCCTATCTAATTGAACCTTTATTTTACCAGGCAGGTCAAATTCTTGTTTGCAATGAGCACCTCCCTCCCTCATTCCCTCTCTCCCTACCCCTCCCTTCTCTACTGTACCCAGCTGCTCTAAAGATTCAGTGAGTTTCTCCAGCTTCCAAAGGTTGTAGTGACTGTCTCAACCCAAAGTGGCCCCCTTACAAAAAATAGTGAGTAACACTCTTTTAGAGCAACTGTCTCCAACCAAAATCCAAGCACATAGAAATCTCTAACCACAAATACATACATTAATTCTTGGCAAAACAAAATTTTATTTAATCACAAACTTCAATGTTGCCAAATTCTAAATACAGATATCAGCCTAACCAGCTCTGCTGGGGCGAGTAAAATGGTCAGAGTGAGGTGTTCTCTAGCCAACGTTAGCCAGGTAGCTTGGGTGTTTGACTGCCATTGAACGCTCAGATCGACCCTACTTCTCAGCCCGAGGATCCAGTCTGCACTCTGAACGCTTCGAGAGCGAAACGCTCTGAATTTACGAATGCACAATCTGACAACACTCTGGATTTAGGAACGCTCAGAGCGCACACTAGCACTGCAGATTGAATTTACGAACATACCTGAAATCGTAAAATGTTTAGCTAGTCATTTGTTAAACTAACAAGCTAGCAAGAGGTTGCATAGCAACAGCATCAACTTCAGTTAGACAGGCGAAGCACTGGTACGCTCAACTGAAACGATACCATTTGTTTACAGTATACTAAAATTAACTACTAGTATGTAGTATATACTCATTAAGTATGTAGTATACAGTATGCTAGTATGGGTATTCGAACACAGCTTATGTAAGAACTGTGGTTTGGGTGAAATAGAGAATGAGCAGCACTTCCTACTCCACTGCCTAAAAATATGACTCAATCAGATGTGTTTATCTTCTGTTATCTTAATGAAAGAATTGCAGGATTTCTTGAACTGCCTATTGAGGAGAAAATCTACATTTTGTTGGGAGAAAACAAAGAGACAATAGCTATTTCTGCAGATGATGTCCTGGCTGGTGATATTATACGTGAGACAAGAGCTACCATCCTTGTCATACAGATGAGCCCTTGTAGATTACATTTCTCAATTGTTGCTGTTTGTTCACTTTTGTTGTGTAACATTTGCCATGTAAAATAGTTTTTGTTGATAACTATTATTATTGTTGCTCTAAACATTTATTTTTGTAATACATTGCTTTTGGCAACAGTGGCAACCACACATTCATGCCTATAAAGCATTTATTATTTATTACATTTAATTTAATAGAGAGAGAAAGGGGGGAGAGAGACATAGCGAAAGAGAGAGAGAGAAGGGGACAGAGAGAGAGAACAAGGGAGAAAGAGAGAGAGAGAGAAAATGAGAGTGAGAAGGAGAGAGAGAGAGAGAAAGGAGAAGGATCGAGCGAGAGAGAGAAAGGAGAGAGAAAGAGAAAGCGAGAGAGAGAAAGAAGGAGAGAGAGACTGCAGAATTTCTTCATTTTCTAGTGGTTTTTTGGGCCTCCTATGTCCAAACAGTAAAAAAGTATATATTAAATTGTTTTTGGGATTGAAAAACGTTTTCATTGTAAGCTTAAAATTTAAATCAGATTTAAAGTGTGTAGATAATATAATGGTCCTATATATTCTTAATCTTTGAGCACTAACAATTACCTAAATAAAAGCTGGACAGTTTAGTGAGAATCAAACATTTTTAAAATGATTCATTCCGGATTATTTTGGTCGTGGCATGGGGCCCCCATTGATTTTGTCATAATGATTGAGTCACTCAGACAGCATAAGCCATGACAAAATGTGTACAATTGCAGGAAATGTACTTTAAAGCTGCATTATTTTATCTCCGCCACATGGCAAATATGTAGAATTGCAGGAAATGTGCTGTAAAACAGCTACATTTTGTCACTGCGGCCAACTGGATGGCCTGTAAAGTTTTCAGTCGAGGACCTGTTGTGGAAATTTCCTCTATTTACCAAATCATGAGCGCGAACCACACACAAGTCAGAGTTAGTTATCAAAGTCCATCTTTAATTATATGAGCTCTATCACAACCCTGTGACTCTCAGATCAATTCAGTGTCTATCAATGAATTCTCTGAGAGCCCCCTCTACATTGCAACTGAGATCCTTTAATAGCAAAGAACACACATAGTCAGACAGCATAGACATAATAAATTGTTCAGCTTTGTCTCCTTACTCAAACCCAGAACCATAAACTAATCCGCCATATCAACAGGCATATATCAAATTGTCATTTAGATACAACCAATTCTAAATACAACCAATCCTGGACAAGCTCACGGGGAGCATAGAATGATTCCAGACACTGTCATCCTCCTCTCCCCGATGGGAAAAGTAGGGAGTGACTGGCACACAGACACAGTGGAGCAAAAGATATGTTTACACATGATGACACCTTGACCTCTCCCCTCTCTGTGGCCCATGCAACTTAGTCTTGACAGAGAACAGATAACTGCCAATGGCCACCACTATAGTACAACAAAATACATTCTTATGAGAAATAACTCATAAGCATATGATGAAAATAAAACATCTTATCTATGTTACCCACCAATTCAACCTACGCCCCATTTTGATCCATAGTAAAACACTGTTCTGCAGCATTACCAGTTGTTTTATGGCTTGTCAGTTTCTCTGCCTGAAAGGAGAATGCTGTTGCCATGGGTGACTTGAGTTGCCGTGGGTGTCTTATCTCACTCCCTCCAGTAAGAGAAGAGCTCACCACATCAACCAAACGTCCTCCTCATGCTGACAATCGTAGTTATTCTTCTGTGTTTTTTTGTTGTGCTATTTGTTTTCGTTTAATTTGGAAACGTGACTAATTAGACGTGATGGAATAACCGTAATTGCTATGGACTTTAACAAGTTTCCTTAACAAAGTCAACAGCTTGTCTATTATGATAGAACGTTTTTTTTCCAATTTCTCAAATTATTTGAGTCGATAATTGGGCCTGTAATTGAGTTAAGAATTAAGAGTGGAAGGTGGAAGCTGAAGGAAGACTAAGCCTTGTGGTTACACCAAACAGATAACAATGGTAACAACACTTGTTTCCGCTGGTACTGACTTGGAATTTACTATAAAATGTGGTGGTGTAAATATGTACTTTCTGCCACAAAGGGTGTGCATCAGTGGTTCACAGGTTATTCATTTGTCATTTACATTTTACTGTGTCGCTTCTGATTCATATCCTTCATACTTAGTGTATGGGTAATGTGGGACTCGGGCTTCAATAGTCCAGTGAGACCGTAGACTGACCTTTTGAGTTGGACGTTTTATATGGCAAATGGCAATATCATTTGTGTTAATAGCGTTTGTTTTCCAAATACCTGGTAATACCTTCACTGTAAAATAGAGTACTGCCCCAAAAAGTTTAAAAGGTCAACCAACACAGCTTGTGACGTACCCCTTTACACTTCGCTTTGCACCTGCCTCTCGCTCTCGTGTTTCCCTATCCTTGTGCCTCTGATAACAGCCATTGATCGAGAGAAGAGGGAACAACAACAGACAGAACCTGTCAAACTCAGTGTGGCTGCTTCCCGCGCCTGTTGAAAGACCGGCATTATCTCCCCAAGCACAGGCAGACCATGCCGGCCAATCCCTGATCATTTATCACGCCTGGCCGGGTACATTTAAAAAAAACTCAAAGCCTACTATGTAGCTACACAATCTAATGATGCGTCCCAAGTGTCACCCTAGATGTGTTTGTGGTGGCCTCATGCTACATGCCTTGGGGAGCACGGCATGTGAGGGAGGGGAGGGCTTATCAGTTTTGTCTCTGTCCATCACATGCTAGTTAGGCCAGACCATATCCGAGTCCCAAATTGCATCCTAATTCCTATATAGTGCACTATAGGGAATAGTGTTCCATTTGGCATGCAACTTTTCTCTGGGCCATATAGCTTAGCTGTGCAGACAGAGGAGGCAGCATGGACATTGATCCGTATGCTGATCCTTTGGTGGTGGGACCATGTGGCCCCCTTCTGTGTGTGTGTGTGTGTGTGTGAGAGAGAGAGAGAGAGAGTCAGTGTGTGTGTTTGTATGAAATCCCTATCGATCTATCGTCTGCTGGACACTGGCTGTTACGCAGAAGTTGTGCCCCGAATGGCACCCTATTCCCTATATACACAAACCAGAATCTGAAGACGGTTGTGTTGAGAGCATGTTTAAAGGCTACATGACAGTTTTCAAACAATGTATGAGAAAAGGTGCTCGGTAGTATCCGTGTTTTGTTTGTCCATGGTTTTTGACATCATATAAATGCATAATCTCCAGGGAGATTGTTCAAGGTTGACATCGAAATTGGACGTCTATCCCATGTCCAGAGGACTTCAGGAAATGCATTCAAAACCGTCCACTAGGGGCAACAGTGAGCTCGGTTACCATCAAGTAATCCCATGACTCTGGATCAAAAGGTTGCGTGTTCAATCCCAGTCTCAGACACTGTTTTTTGTTATAGATATTCTTCCCAAACCTGAACCCTTACTGTAACCATTTGGAATGAGTGCCTCATAACCCTTTGGAGCAACTTCGATGTTTGACGTTTGGAGAACGTGGATGAACATCTAATTCTGCAGTGAGACTGTGAGAGCTTGTTGTGATCTCTCTCTCTGTGTGTGTGTGTGTGTGTGTGTGTGTGTGTGTGTGTGTGTGTGTACGCACGCGCGTGTGTGTGTGTGCGTGTGCCAAATCAGCCACAGGATGCAGTGGACAGAGGACCACTGCCAGCCAGTGAGCTTCTAAAGGCCAGTTTGCTCAGTAGAATATAAATCTATGAAAATTCTAGATACCTGGCTAGTGGTGCGAATGTTTATCTAAGTTGAATATCTATTTGAGACAAGGGAGAAAGCAAATATTTACATCCTTGTCTAAACGCCTCGCCCATAGAGTTGAGGGAAGGGATGTTCTCCTTTCAACAATCCCTTTGATCTGCTAACGTGTCCGTTTTCACATGAAATAGAGTTGCTTTTTCTATTCGCACTCTATTGGGAATGTACTGTGAAGAAGCAGTCTAGTCTGGTTAGGCCAGATTCATACATACAAACATTAATCTCCCAAACATCCTCTTTTACACCTTCTGTAGCCACAGTCTATATCATTTGAATAATTAAATGATTATAAAATCATTGAAAACTTATTTTAATTCCCAGACACACCACAGGTAGCCCAAATCATAGACATCTATTGCTATTGGCATCAGAAAATGTCACAGGAAAGAAAAGCTCCCGCCTGTTGTACTGCTGTTGAGATATGATGGCGTGTAAAGGATGTGTGAAGGTTACATTGTTGTTGTCGGTTGTTGCTATGCACATCTTACAGGCTTCAACCCTCCCCCACTTCCACCTCCCAGTGAGTCGTTCAACCTTGCGGTGACCTTTGACACTTTATTGGTCAGTGTGGGTCACCCTTGACCCCACTTGCCAATGGACTTTCATCATTATGGACATCCTTCCTTTGAGCCATTCGGATCCCTTTATGTCCACAGAAGAAGAGAAAATGTGCGGTTAGGAGACAATTTATTGGTTAGGATTCATTGGGATCTGGTTGGTTAGATGGACGCATCAGCCGGGTGACCCCTCCCCTCCCAAAAGGCTTAAAGAACATTGATTGAGGGAAGAAGCGTTTTCTTCCCGGAATGGGTAAACCAATAGACCCAACGACTCCTCTTTCTGAATCTGACATGCCCCACCCCCGAAAACAGCTTGCAAACAATTATTTTACTGCCATAAGAGGAAGTAATTGACCACCAATAATGAATGTCATGTTGTTTGTGGTCGCCTCCTTGTGAGGAGGTTAGGCGTCCCTTGGATTCCTGCCTGCTCGCTCTTCATAATTGCATTTCACAAACTCCTCTATGGCCGGGGACCCAATCCATCAATTTCTCAACATCTCTAAAATACAACAGGGACCTCTGAACCCAAACCCTCTAGAGTATAGAGATGGAGGGTACTTTGGTAGTATAATTGAGCAGCGAATTCGATGGAGAGATGGCTTCAACAAAGCATTGTCCCGATAGGCTGCTATTGACTGCTACAGTTGTTTGTCATTTGGGCTCCAGACCATAGACATCTCATGTTTTTCTTTTCTTTTCTTCATATGACTGTCTCCAGCGGCGTCTACAGCCACACTACAAGTCCACTTTGCTGTCTGAGTTATGGGTTGCGGCCCAAATGGCACCCTATTCACTGTAGTGCACTATTTTTGACCAAAACCCTATGGGCTCTGGTCACACGGAGTGCACTTTAAAGGGAATATGGGGCATGCAATTTGGGACGCAACCATTGCTCTGAAGAGATTACTGGCGGGAAGTTCATTGTGAACTCCATAGCGAACGAAGTGGACGTGTCCGAGAGGGAAAACATGGATTGGCTCTATAGAGAGTCATGGGAAATGTGCCCCGGTCGAGGGCAAAAGCAAAGTGGATTTTCTGCTCCTGCTCTACTCCGCCCCTAATCCCGCTTGTTGGAAGGGATTTCCGCCAGTCACAGGGATGTTTGGGAATGTCGACGTATCTGACGCTCTTCGCTCTCTGCCGGATGTTTCCAGAGTTTTTGGGGGGTTTGGAAAACATTTCCCGAGGACGAGCTGCAGGTCTGATACAGTAGCTGTTGGGGTCCACAAGTGGTTCTTCTGACGGCACCGCTGCAGAGCACTGAACACTTAGAGCCTAGAAACCCACTGGAGAGATGACTATCTGATTCCCCAGGCTGGTTCTTGTACTGTGCCACTAACATGGAGTCGAACATGGTGAGTCGGTCTTCTTAACTTCTTCAGTGTGCTTCAGTGTCCTCTGTCTTTCCCCTGTCTCTCTCTGTCTTTCTGTCTCTGTCTGCCTCTTTCCGTGTCTCTCTCTCTGTCTCTCTCTCTGTCTCTCTCTCTCTCTCTCTCTCTCTCTCACGCTATTCGTGTCTCCCCTATCTCCCCCTCTCTCTCTCTCTGTCTCTCTCTCTCTCTCTCTCTCTCTCTCTCTCTCTCTCTGTCTCTGTCTCTGTCTCTCTCTCTCTCTGTCTCTGGGTTAATGTTTGATCTAGAGGTCAACTGTCTTGTATTGATTCTTCAGCTGGAACAGAGCTATAATGGGCCCTAAGGTCCTTGCAACACATCGTCGTTGACATATACCGCATTAACTCAGTGCTCTCCTAACCAGCGTACCTCTCCCTGGAAGGCTAAATAATTGACAATGAGAAGGTGGATGATTATGCATGCATTGGTAAGTCTGGAAGCACAGCGTAGATCCTTGTCACTTTGGCAAAGAGCAAAAGCTTGTTTCGATGCAGAGCAGCCCAGGCCTGGAGTCAGATCAGCAAGAAGCGTGTGTGTGTGTGTGTGTGCGTACGTGCGCGCGTGTGTACGGGCGCACGTGTGTGTACGGCTTTGAATAAACTGAGAAGAGGGATAATGGCTTTTGCCTTCAGGGCTATAGGTGTGATCACAGCAGGCCATTGTAATTCCATACAATAGCTATTTATAGTTTGTGTGTGTCTGTACCCGTGCGTGTGCGCACATGTGTTGGGCAAGGGGAGAGGAGGGGAGTGGAGAGAACAACAAGTGATGTATATTGTCCCTCTAAGGCGTGTACTGTATGCAAATCAGTTGTGTACGTTTTTACAGTATAGAGACCGGCTGACATTATATGTCGTCATATAGAGGGATACAGGAATTGCATTATCCTTTTCCCAGCCATCTCATTGACGCCGGTCTAGCTGTATCCCCACTTTGCTGTCCTTTATTTTTGTCCGTTGTGTACAGACATTTTCTTTCAGTTGAATTACTTTAGCCTAGCGCAGTAGCTAAATCGTGTCCAGCAGACAGTGATTTGGATTAACTCACAATGAATGATTAAGAACATAATCTGCTGTGAAATGCCTGGAGTGTAATTGACACCAGTGCCAATGTGGAGGAGATATGCCCGCTTCTCTCCTCATGTAACAAAGGGACGCTAACTGAAGACTCGCTAAATGCCAACGCCGAGTAGCTAACGGCTAAATGAGCTTTCTGTCTGATGAGTCGTAATGCAAGTCGTGGTGAGTCGTGGTAAGAAGCGTGGGAGTCTGGAGGAGTTTAGCATTTTGAGAGCTGGTTGGAGCCATGTCCAGTGGTGTAGTGGAGGGTAAAAACACACAATTGTAGCCATGCCTCCTAAACGTGTAACATACTCCCCATTAACTGACTTAGTAGGCGGCAGGGTAGCCTGGTGGTTAGAGTGTTGGGCCAATAACCAAAAGGTTGCTAGATTGAATCCCCGAGCTGACAAGGTAAAAATCTGTCGTTCTGCCCCTGAACAAGGCAGTTAACCCACTGTTCCTAGGCCGTCATTGTAAGTAAGAATTTGTTCTTAACTGACTTGCCTAGTTAAATGTTTAAAAAGTAGCAACCTTGCCTTTTTGGACAGCAATGCAGATTTGCTACAAAGTCAACATGGCAGGCACAAGCGAATGAATAAAGTGTCAATGTTGGCTATCCTGCAGTGTTGAATGCCACAGGGCCTGGTAGCATGCTTGCGAGTGTGGTCGGGCGTAAAAGCAGCAGCGTTGGTTAACTTGCAGTTTGGCACGCGGCAGGCACGCTAGCGTTAGTGCTCTGGTGAGAATGGATTGAATGCCAGTGTTGGCTATGAGTAGTGAATGCCTTCACCCCCTCTTTCCAGGGTCCAGGGCCTGGCTCAAGTGACTGGCTAGTAGTGTTGTCACAATACCAGAAGTTTTACTTCGATACCAATACCAGGTTTAGTATCACAATACTCGATACCAAAGCAATACCAAAGCGATAGCACGACAAAAAAACAAGACATGTTTCAGGAAAGGGGATATATCTGATCTCCAACTAGGACGTGACAATGGTTAATCAAATCTCCCGATTTTCAACCCCCATTTTTACTCAGTTTGCTCATACAGCTGTAACTGTGTATGCATTCGTAAATCAAGACCTTTCTTGAGTTGGGCCCTGGGATGGTGCAACTATTGAGCATCTGAGTGTATGGTTGTTTGTGGGGGAATGGGGTTTTGTGTGTGTGTGCGTGTGCGTGTGTGTGTGTGTGTGTGCGTGTGCGTGTGCGTGTGCGTGTGTCCCACAACTGTTGCGAGGGAGTTAAAGATGTTAGGGACAATATAGAATGAATCATAATAATTGTTTGCGAAAATAATAATTGCTTGCCAAAATGTAATTTTTGTAATGGCAATACTGGTAAGAGGTAACAATCCTTTGCATAAACTGTGTACATTACTACAAATATGAATTGCTAATTATGGAAATTAGATAAACAGGATGTTTTAAATATATATATATATATATTTTTAATAGCTATATATAATACAAGGCAATGGAAATGCTTTTTCAACTGGCTGTTGATTTGCTTCTGTTCTGTAGGTGGCTCTGTGTGCTCTTTTCAAAGGATGAGTCCTGGTTTCTACGGGGCCATGGGGGTCGGGGGGGGGGGGGTGGCTCTGTGTGCTCTTTTCAAAGGATGAGTCCTGGTTTCTACGGGGCCATGGGACCCTGGGGGTCGGGAGGTGGCTCTGTGTGCTCTTTTCAAAGGATGGGTCTTGGTTTCTATGGGGCCATGGGGGTCGGGGGGTGGCTCTGTGTGCTCTTTTCCAAGGATGGGTCCTGGTTTCTACGGGGCCATGGGACCCTGGGGGTTGGGAGGTGGCTCTGTGTGCTCTTTTCAAAGGATGGGTCTTGGTTTCTATGGGACCATGGGGGTCGGGGGGTGGCTCTGTGTGCTCTTTTCAAAGGATGGGTCTTGGTTTCTACGGGGCCATGGGATCCTGGGGGTTGGGGGGGGGTGGCTCTGTGTGCTCTTTTCCAAGGATGGGTCCTGGTTTCTACGGGGCCATGGGACCCTGGGGGTCGGGGGGTGGCTCTGTGTGCTCTTTTCAAAGGATGGGTCCTAGTTTCTATGGGGCCATGGGATCCTGGGGGTCGGGGGGGGGTGGCTCTGCCGGTCATTGGGATGACAACCCAACTCCTTTTAGGTTTTCGCTGGTGGAATAGTGGAAAACAATTGGAGGAATACTTAGTAGCAATGCAAATATCATGGTACACTCAATCATCATGTACTGTACCTTTTTAATGGTAAGTTTACAAACAGATATTATGATAAATAGAATTGAAACTTGTCTCATTATGGTAATTGGGGAAATAAGTATTGGCAGTTATAATTGTAATGGCTTAGCAGATAATAAGAAAAGACAATCATTATTTACCTGTCGAAAAGAGAAGGGATTTAATATCACAGGAAACTAATTCAACAGTTTTAGATTAAGTTTGGTGGAAAAGGGATTTGGGGGCGAAATATATTTCTCCCATGGGCAAAGAAATTCAACAGGGGTGATGATATTAATTAACACTAATTTTGATCCAAATGTGCAAATTGTCCAAACAGATCCTCAAGGTAGATGGATTATTTGAAATATGTTATTGGACCATAAACAGACATGGCTTATTAACCTATACGGTCCAAATACTGATGATCCATGCTTCTATGACTATATACAGTGCCTTGCGAAAGTATTCGGCCCCCTTGAACTTTGCGACCTTTTGCCACATTTCAGGCTTCAAACATAAAGATATAAAACTGTATTTTTTTGTGAAGAATCAACAACAAGTGGGACACAATCATGAAGTGGAACGACATTTATTGGATATTTCAAACTTTTTTAACAAATCAAAAACTGAAAAATTGGGCGTGCAAAATTATTCAGCCCCCTTAAGTTAATACTTTGTAGCGCCACCTTTTGCTGCGATTACAGCTGTAAGTCGCTTGGGGTATGTCTCTATCAGTTTTACACATCGAGAGACTGAAATTTTTTCCCATTCCTCCTTGCAAAACAGCTCGAGCTCAGTGAGGTTGGATGGAGAGCATTTGTGAACAGCAGTTTTCAGTTCTTTCCACAGATTCTCGATTGGATTCAGGTCTGGACTTTGACTTGGCCATTCTAACACCTGGATATGTTTATTTTTGAACCATTCCATTGTAGATTTTGCTTTATGTTTTGGATCATTGTCTTGTTGGAAAACAAATCTCCGTCCCAGTCTCAGGTCTTTTGCAGACTCCATCAGGTTTTCTTCCAGAATGGTCCTGTATTTGGCTCCATCCATCTTCCCATCAATTTTAACCATCTTCCCTGTCCCTGCTGAAGAAAAGCAGGCCCAAACCATGATGCTGCCACCACCATGTTTGACAGTGGGGATGGTGTGTTCAGCTGTGTTGCTTTTACGCCAAACATAACGTTTTGCATTGTTGCCAAAAAGTTCAATTTTGGTTTCATCTGACCAGAGCACCTTCTTCCACATGTTTGGTGTGTCTCCCAGGTGGCTTGTGGCAAACTTTAACCGACACTTTTTATGGATATCTTTAAGAAATGGCTTTCTTCTTGCCACTCTTCCATAAAGGCCAGATTTGTGCAATATACGACTGATTGTTGTCCTATGGACAGAGTCTCCCACCTCAGCTGTAGATCTCTGCAGTTCATCCAGAGTGATCATGGGCCTCTTGGCTGCATCTCTGATCAGTCTTCTCCTTGTATGAGCTGAAAGTTTAGAGGGACGGCCAGGTCTTGGTAGATTTGCAGTGGTCTGATACTCCTTCCATTTCAATATTATCGCTTGCACAGTGCTCCTTGGGATGTTTAAAGCTTGGGAAATCTTTTTGTATCCAAATCCGGCTTTAAACTTCTTCACAACAGTATCTCGGACCTGCCTGGTGTGTTCCTTGTTCTTCAAGATGCTCTCTGCGCTTTTAACGGACCTCTAAGACTATCACATGCAGGTGCATTTATACAGAGACTTGATTACACACAGGTGGATTGTATTTATCCTCATTAGTCATTTAGGTCAACATTGGATCATTCAGAGATCCTCACTGAACTTCTGGAGAGAGTTTGCTGCACTGAAAGTAAAGGGGCTGAATAATTTTACACGCCCAATTTTTCAGTTTTTGATTTGTTAAAAAAGTTTGAAATATCCAATAAATGTCGTTCCACTTCATGATTGTGTCCCACTTGTTGTTGATTCTTCACAAAAAAATACAGTTTTATATCTTTATGTTTGAAGCCTGAAATGTGGCTAAAGGTCGCAAAGTTCAAGGGGGCCGAATACTTTCGCAAGGCACTGTATTATATAAGAATGTATCAACCCTACAAGCAACACAAGGCTCTATTATTATGGTGGGATATTACAGTACGCTTTTAAATACCTCTATGGACCGTAAAGGAAATCGCACTACAAACTATCACACTCAGGCACTTAAGGAAATCATGAATGTCATGGGTGCATTGGAATTAGTGGGTATATGGAGGCGTAAATACCCTGACCTAGTGAGATATACATGGCGGAGGCTTAATCAAGCTAGTCGTCTTGATTACTTTCTTATGTCATTCTCTCTGGCACCAAAAGTTTAAAAAGTGTTGATAGGGGACAGAATGCGTTCGGATCATCACATAATTGGCATGTACACTACCT
This sequence comes from Oncorhynchus mykiss, assembly GCF_057628025.1. NCBI lineage: Eukaryota > Metazoa > Chordata > Actinopteri > Salmoniformes > Salmonidae > Oncorhynchus > Oncorhynchus mykiss. The sequence continues at coordinate 57,660,834 of NC_143031.1, read as the reverse complement.
TTCAAAGGTTTGGGGTCACTTAGAAATGTCCTTGTTTTTGAAAGAAAAGCCTGTGACATCAAATTGATCAGAAATACAGTGTAGACATTGTTAATGTTGTAAATGACTATTTTAGCTGGAAACGGCAGATTTGTTATGGAATATCTACATGTGCCATCTCCAATGGCACATTGTGTTAGCTAATCCAAGTTTATAATTTTAAAAGACTAATTGATCATTAGAAAACCCTTTTGCAATTATGTTAGCACAGCTGAAAACTGTTGTCTTGATTAAAGAAGCAATAAAACTGGACTTCTTTAGACTAGTTGAATATCTGGAGCATCAGCATTTGTGGATTCAATTACAGGCTCAAAATGGCTAGAAACAAAGAACTTTCTTCTGAAACTCGTCAGTCTATTCTTGTTCTGAGAAATGAAGGCTATTCCATTCGAGAATTTGCCAAGAAACTTGTCAATGAAGTGGTGACACAGGGTACCGTACTAAACCACAAATTACCTCTAACATTAACATGTCTATACAGTATTTCTGACCAACTTGATGTTATTTTAATGGACAAAAAACATACTTTTCTTTGAAAAACAAGGACATTTCTATGTGACCCCAAACTTTTGAATGGTAGTGTATATAACTCTTGCAGAATTTCCACGTGGGCGAGGATATTAGAAATGTAATCAAAGCATGCTGGATGATAACTTGTTTTTAACTTGGACAGAATCCTTTAGAATAGACTTATTCCAACATAACATAAGTACAGCAGATCCCCTTATTGTATGGGACACTTTTAAATGTGCCTTTAGAGGCCATGCAATGCAGTACTCATCTATAAAACAAAATACACTGGGATCAAAAGAGTCCATGTTAACAAAGGAAATTGAAGGACTAAGAGTACAGATAGAAAACAATAAAAACTGTACCATAGAGGCTGAGAGGAAGTTAGAGGAAAAACAAAAACAAATAGAGGAACTTATTCAAGAAAGATCCAGTGTAATATATTATAAAAAATAAAGTGTACTGGGTGGAATAATGGGGAAAAATGCACCAAATTATTTTTCATTCTTCAACATAGAAATGCTACACAAAAAAATAGAACTTGTTACAAATGATGGAGTCACTCATGATTCACCAAACAATTTTTTGAAAGAGGAAGTACTTTAAGCATATGTTTTCGCTGCAGTCTCCTCCATCTCCGCTAACCGAAGTTAATATGTACCGATTTTTTCCCTATTAATAATGTAAAATGAACATCTGTACAGAAAGACTCATGTGAAGGCCAAATTACAGATGAGGCACTTCTTGATGGAATTAAAGTCTTTAAGTCCAGGAAAACTCCAGGGCTCGATGGCAAATTAAAGCTAAATGCTTGGCGCATAGAATTAAAAAGGTTTGCTGGATATTATTCATCCTAATCAGACAGGTCTTTACATGGACAATACATTGGAGATGATATAAGACAAGTACTTAAAACAACTTGAAACAATAGAACACTATGAAATATCTGGGAAACCAGGCCTGGTTTTCATCGCTGACTTTGAAAAGGCTTTTGATCAAGTACGACTGGAGTTTATATATAAATGCCTGGATTATTTCCATTTTGGAGAATCTCTTATACAATGGGTTGAAGTTATGTATAGTATCCCTAGGTGTAACATAGTGTCACAGGCCCCTATTCCCACTGATTGTATTTGTATATATGTGCCCTCTGTTCACCATGGTGCTGTCGATTGTTGTTACAATGTCCATTGGTGCGTGTGAGTACCTGTGCTGTGTGTTTTGGCTTTCGTGCCTTTGTGGATTGCGCCGATGATTACGGGTCTCTTCCCATGTGTTAATCATTGTGCGCGTGTGTTATTCATTCGAAATACTCCTCGCTCTTTCCTCGCTCTTTTGTTTTGGGTTTCTACCCTGTGATTTGTTACGTGTTTGTTTGGTCTTCGTCCCCTGTGCCTTTACACGGCACGCCTTAATTTGGGCTTAATAAAAAAAACTAGTACGTGTCCCTGCACCTGTCTCCCTTGGTTACTGGTCCAGGAATGGCTGAAGAATTGCAACATTTACCTAGAGCTAACACTGCAGACAGCAATACTGGGGGATTTGAAAAGTCATAGTCAATAATATAATAATTATTTTAGCAAAATGTTTATCTTTAATTTACAATCTGTAGAAACTATGAGAATAGAAAGGTTCAGTACTTTGTGAAGCAACACAGAACAGTTGAAAAATATGTGATGAATAGAAATCCAAAATGGATGGTGTTAAAGATTGATGGGAGGGGTTGAATGGAGCTGAAGGGTGGTACTACAAACAAAAGGATAACCAATGTAAAACATACAGAGTCTGTAAAATGTATATAGGTTAAGACATTTTGTGAAATAGCACAGTTGCAAATAGAAATCAAACTGGATGGACATCAGAACTAGTAGAAGGCCAGGACTAAAAACAAAACTAAATCTAACTATTGTAAAATAGATTGTGTCAGTAAAATGCATATAGTATGCATAAGCTGGAAGTAGAAGCCTACGTGTTATTGTTTATTAGTTTACTCCAATTGGGGGAGGTGTGTAAGGGTTTGCGGGGAATAATAAAGGAAGGTATATTCTAAAAGAAAGTGTGTGTGTTTGTATATATGTGTAAGTATGTAAATACATATGTGTATATGGATGAATGTATTTATATATATAATGTGGGTATGTGTATGTATGTGTGTGTGTATATATATATATATATATATATATTTACCCAAAAAACATTGGAACAGTGGATTGGAAATTATGCAGACAATTACATTGATGGAAGCAACAATCTATCCGCAATAATAAATCTGATCTACCCCCTTAAAAATAATGTGAAAAATAAAAACTAAATTAGAAAAAATGAAAAGTAGATACAAATGAATGGCACTTGATCCAGACAGATACATTTTGAGTTCAATATCATTACATGTGCATTTTTTTACAGCAGCATTTTTCTGAGACAGCCATGTAGGCATTCATGAATCAATTATACAATCATACAATCAATTTGACTTTTTTTTATATCAATCTAACTACAGTACATAATGGCAATCATTGCTGGCTTGCCTGGTTGGTCTCTGGATGGGAGACCAGATGCTGCTGGAATTGGTGTTGGCAGACCCAGTAGGAAGCACTCTTTCCTCTGGTCTAAAAAAAATATATCCCCAGTGCCCCCGGGCAGTGATTGGAGTCATTGCTTTTCGTAAAGTGTTGCCTTTCAGATTGGAAGTTAAACGGTTGTCCTGACTCTCTGTGGACACTAAAGATCCCATGGCACTTATTGTAAGAGTAGGGGTGTTAACCCCAGTGTCCTGGCTAAATTCCCAATCAGGCTCTCATACCATCACGGCCACCTAATCACCCCCATCGTCCAATTGGCTCCTTCACCCCCCCCTCTGTAACTATTCTCCAGATAGATGCTGTAAATGACAACATCTCAAGACATGACCTGGTAAAATAAGGGTTAATTAACAGTGGTTCGTCCTTTAAAAAAGTTGCAGCCCTTTAAAAAAGTTGCAGCGTACTGAAGCACAGTTTGCGTGGTGCCGCAGAATTCTCGTTATTTAAGTGTCGGCCATTGTAACCGTTAAAGCTAGTTAGTGCTAGTTTGACCACCAGAGCCTGACCACCAGTGGCTATCTTTGAGAATAATTTGATAGCCTGATAGGCTGTACTAGAGATATTAAAACTTATTTTGTAAGAACATAGTATATGGGACTGATTTTAAGACATGTTGCTTAATTCATTTGATGAATATTATGGTGTTTCTGTTCCAAGAAAAACAAAAACTCTCCGGGTTTCCGTTCGGATGGAACGGAAAATATAGCGCTACACAACCTGACGGTCGGGAGTAGGTTACAGTACTGGGCTATTTAGCTAAAGAATCTCCGTGTCGTGCGGGCAAGCGTGATACTGGGGTTCAATTCCCCGATGGGGAGGAAGGAGTAGGCTGTCCATGTAAATAAGAATTTGTTCTTTACTGACTTGCCTAGTTAAATAAAGGTTACACTAAGAGCATAACATTTCTACACCATAATTGTTGTCTAGCCTATACCCAAATGGAGATTGGGTATAAAAATTGCATTGATTTATCAAGACCAGTCCCCATGCCTGTCTCAGAGCAGCGCGAAACGGTGCTAAAATAGTTGTAAGCTATTGCTTCAAATCCTATTGCTTCTAACTTCAATATGCTCTTTAAATAAATAAGACCAACACCACTTTTAACAGCACTTTACTCAACACTAGTGAGACTCATGTCGCCTATGGCCTGCAGTATATCTAAAAATATGACGTGACTCTCCGCCAAATAATTACATATTTTTAATTTGATTTATTTAACTAGGCAAGTCAGTTAATAACAAATTCTTATTTACAAATACAGTATACCAGGGAAGAGTGGGTTAACTGCCTTGTTCAGGGGAAGTACAACAGATTTTTAACTTGTCAGCTCAGGGATTTGATGCAGCAACATTTCGGTTATTGGCCCAACTGTCTAACCAATTGCCGCCCCTGCATGCAGGATTGGAGGATTCTAAATTAAAACCAAAGCCGCCTCATGGTTCTCCCAGTGGCGGCTGGCACGGGTATCGAACCTGCATCTGTAGCAACGCATTTTGCACTGCGGGAGATCCCATCCACTCGGAGCCCCCATCCACAAAGTTTCAAAATACAGAGTGGTGTTGGTAAAGGTATGCTGCTAGTAGTAGTAGTAGTGTCTGCTCGTTATGGCGCACACCTGTCACCATCGTTACGTGCACCTTTGAGAATATCCAAGTGGTTTTTACATAATTCTAAATTAATAATAATAATAATTGCTTTGTTTGAAAAATAATATTTTGGAGATTATTTTGTTTTCCAATATTGTAAAATGAGAGGGAAAAAGGTCTTTCTTTCACATGGGGTGAGACATTTTTACTAATTTGTAAATAACGACTGTTTGCTATTTAGAATGATTTATTTCTGTTTTCAGAGGGAGAGAAACCAAAAACATAGTCTTCTCATGGGTCTCCCAGTTGAGGTCAGCACAGCATCTGTAGCAACACAGCTTGCATTGCTATCCAGTGTCTTAGACAGTTGTGCCACTCAGGCACTGTACAATGTGACCGGTTGGGAGTGGGCTACAGTACTACAGTAAGAGAAAAATTATCCTAATATTATAAAATAATAAAAACCTTAGTGTAACAACAGTTTTTGTAAGTAATACTGAAGTCGTGCACAATTATCAGTTTCTATTCAGGTTTATGTCACCCATTCATTGTCAGTTAGAGACAGTAGGACCCAAAAACATAATCAGTGCTCTAACTCCCCCTTGCACTGGTCTGGAGCAATGAAGTGGAGAGGCAGGGTACCGTACTAAACCACAAATGACCTCTAAGTCCGGCAGCATTATCACAAAACCTTTAGGGGATCAACCACTGTATGTAAACCAAGATGTAGCATATCCAGGTGAATGCACATTCAGTAGGAGTGTGTGGATGCATTGAGCTTGTTTTGGGTGATTTCATTTTTTTTTTAATCCCTTCCATTTGGGACATATTTTATTGTACTTCTATCAACAACATTTGCATAGAAGTAATTTATTTTATGAAAATGTTTGCTGTCTCTTTAACCAGTAATGACATCATTCACGAGGCAGTCAGTTCCCTGAGGCAATAGATAATCCTTGGGAGAGACGTGAGAGAGAAACCAAATAAGGGAATGAATAAAGTTTTTGGTAGCAAAGTTAGCCTACAAAGCTTGACCATATAGGCTTCTTTCTTCCATTGTAAAGTGTTCTAGCCTGTATGGACATTGTTTTGCGAACAGTAATTAACAGTTTAAACATGTCCTCAAGACCGTGTCGCATTTTTTAAGTGAGTTAACTTCTTTGCAGAGCAAGGAGCTAACATGATGCAGCCCAGACTCCCAGTGGAGGCTAGCAGTGAGTAAGTGGAGCAGGCTGGGTGCGTGATATAATAAGGGGTCGGCTGCGCGGATAGACAGGCTTTACCCGTGAGACACATTTGACAAAGTACCGAAAGTAGCACAAATTCTAGTACCAACCCATTTTCCATGTTTTAGTATTGGACGTTTCAGTATACCGTGCAACACTACTGGCTAGCCCTCTGTGTCTTTTAAACACACACGCGCACACACCCATATATATACACATGCACATGCACAGATTCATTGATGCAAGCACACACACACACACATACATGCACGTGTGCACACAGATACACACACACACACACATGCACACACACACACTCACAGACACTATGGAGGTTTAGTCCTGAAGGGAGGGAGGGGGAGACACTGGATGGCGGCTGGCGGATTAGGGTCTCACGCTGCATTACTGTCATAATCCATTAAACCAGTGGAACAAGACTTGCCCTAGACCTAAAAACATGCAGATTTTGGGAGGGAAGGATGGATGAAAGATGCTACTGCATCTCTCTGTCGGGTGCTTACCGTGTGGAACCTAAAAGACGCACCCCTGTTCCTATTTATGAGGTGATAGAACAGAAAGGACTATCTGTCTTGTACTCAGTCCATGAAGTGGCCCTAGGTAGAAGGTGTAAAGGAGAGGAACAGCAATCTTCCAGTATGCAGAATCTACTGGTAGAGTTGTTGTGGAGGTTAAAAGGCAACGTGGCTGGCCTATCCTAAACGGTCTCTCACCTGTGACATCTGAGGCATATTTAATGGATATAAAACCTCAAAAAATATTGCAAGGAACTGCCCAATTTCGGCACCATGATGCTTAAACGTGGCTTTATTTCTTCCCTTTTCTTGGGCTTGCCCTCTCAATGGACATATTTTTCTGATTTGAGTCTCATGATACACTACATGGCCAAAAGTATGTGGACACACCTTCAAATTAGAGGATTTGGGCTATTTCAGCCATTACCCATTGCTGACAGATGTATAAAATGGATCACACAGCCGTGCAATCTCCATTGGCAGTAGAATGGCCCGAACTGAGGAGCTCAGTGACTTTCACCGTGGCACCATCATAGGATAGTTCATCAAATGTCTGCCCTGCTAGAGCTGCCTCGGTCTTCCTGTAAGTGCTGTTATTAGGTGGAAACTTCTAGGTGCAATAACGACTCAGCCTCGAAGTGGCAGGCCACACAAGCTCACAGAATGGGGCTGCCGATTGCTGAAGTCCTCTGTTCTCTGTTGTAAAACTCGCTACTGAGTTCCAAACTGCCTCTGGAACAAACGTCAGCACAAGAACTGTTCGGCAGAAGCTTCATGAAATGGCTTTCCATGGCCGAGCAGCCACACACAAGCGTAAGATCACCATGCACAATCCCAAGGGTTGGCTGGAGTGGTGTAAAGCTCGACGCCATTGGACTCTGGAGCAAAAACTGAAAGCGCGAACCACCGTCATTTAAGGTGACTGGGAATATGGCAGAATACAGACAGTGTTGTTATTCCCTCCATAATGCAAGCAAACAGGCAAAACGTCAGTATAGAGACAAAGTGAAGTCGCAAGTCAATGGCTCAGACATGAGACTTATGTGGCAGGGTCTACAGACAATCACAGACTACAAAAGGAAAACCAGCCACGTCTTGGACACCAAAGTCTTGCTTCCAGACAAGCTAAACACCTTCTTTGCCCGCAACAGTGCCTCTTCAAACTCAGGAGGCTGAAGAAATGTGGCTTGGCACCTAAATCCCTCACAAACTTCTACAGATGCACAAAGATGCACTACAGAGAGCATCTTGACGGGCTGTATCACCGCCTGGTACGGCAACTGCACCGCCCACAACCTCTCCAGAGGGTGGTGCGGTCTGCCCAAATCATCACCGGGGAATACTACCTGCCCTTCAGAACACCTACAGCACCTGATGTCACAGGAAGGACAAAAAAATCATCAAGGACAACAACCACCCGAGCCACTGCCTGTTCACCCCGTTATCATCCAGAAGGCGAGGTCAGTACAGGTGCATCAAAGCTGAGACCGAGAGACTGAAAAACAACTTCTATCTCAAGGCCATCAGACTGTTAAATAGCCATCACTAGCACATTAGAGGCTGCTGCCTTTATACATAGACGTGAAATCGCTTGTCACTTTAATAAGGGAACACTAGTCACTTTAATAATGTTTACCTATTTTGCATTATTCATCTCATATGTATATACTGTATTCTCTTTTATTCTACTGTATCTTAGTCTATGCCACTCTGACATTGTTTGTCCATATACGTATGTATATATTCTAATTTCCATTCCTTTACTTAGATTGGTGTGTATTGTGTGTATTGTTGTGAAATTGTTAGATATTACTGCACTGTTGGAGCTAGAAACATAAGCATTTTGCTACACCCGCAATAACATCTGCTAAACACGTGTATGTGACCAATACGATTTCATTTGATTTTGAGCTGTGTTTGAGTGTTCTTTGGAGTGATGAATCACTCTCCACCATCTGGCAGTCCGATGAACTAATCTGGGTTTGGCGGATGCCAGGAGCACTATGCCAGGAGAACTACCTGCCTGAATGCATAGTGCCAATTGCCAATTGGGAGGAGGAGGAATATTGGTCTGCAGCTGTATTTGACCTCAACCCCAACGAATACGTTTGGGATGAATTGGAACGCCGACTGCGAGCCAGACCTAATTTCCCAACATCAGTGCCCGAACTCAGTCATGCTCTTGTGGCTAAATGGAAGCAAATCCCCGCAGCAATGTTCCAACATCTAGTTGAAAGCCTTCCCTGTAGGACATCTCGTCGTTGTTGGTAATCGAGCCTACCACTGTAGTGTCATCTGCAAACTTGATGATTGAGTTGGAGGCGTGCATGGCCATGCAGTCATGGGTGAACAGGGAGTACCGGAGGGGACTGAGAACGCACCCTTGTGGGGCCCCAGTGTTGAGCATCAGTGGGGTGGAGATGTTGTTTCCTACCTTCACCACCTGGGGCCGGCCCGTCAGATGGTCCAGGACCCAGTTGCACAGGGCGGGGTCTCGAGCTTAATGGCGAGTTTGGAGGGTATAATGGTCTTAAATGCTGAGCTGTAGTCAGTGAACAGCATTCTTGCATAGGTATTCCTCTTGTCCAGATGGGATAGGGCACTGTGCAGTGCGATGGCAATTGCATCGTCAGTGGACCTATTGGGGCGGTAAGCACATTGGAGTGGGTCTAGGGTATCAGGTAGGGTGGAGGTGATATGATCCTTGACTAGTCTCTCAAAGCACTTCATGATGACAGAAGTGAGTGCAACTGATAGTTCAGTTACCTTAGCTTTCTTGGGAACTTGAACAATGGTGGCCATCCTGAAGCATGTGGGGACAGCATACTGGGATAGAGATTGATTGAATATGTCCGTAAACACACCAGCCAGCTGGTCTGCGCATGCTCTGAGGACGCGGCTAGGGATGCCATTTGGGCCGGCAGCCTTGCGAGGGTTAACACATTTAAATGTTTTATTCACGTTGGCCACGGACAAGGAGAGCCCACAGGCTTTGGTAGCGGGCCGTGTCAGTGGCACTGTATTGTCCTCAAAGTGAGCAAAGAAGTTGCTCAATTAGTCTGGGAGCAGGACATTGATGCCCGCGACGGTGCTGGTTTTCTTTTTGTAATCCGTGATTGACTGTAGACCCTGCCACACACGTCTCATGTTTGAGCCGTTGAATTGCGACTCTACTTTGTACTGACGCTTTGCTTGTTTGATTTAGCAGTCGGACGGGTTGCAGTGAATACTGTGAGCAGATCTGTAAATTAACTTCAGTGGGAATTTAACAAAAGTGTTAGTTTATCGAAAGGAAATGGAAAGTTGAATACAAATTCTTACTTGAAAGGCAAGGCCAAAGTAGTCTTTGGTGCGAGTCGTTTTTTTGTAGGTACTTGTGAATATTAAAGTAGAATGAGATAGCAGTAATTATTGCTTTGACTTATAGGAAAATGCTGGTGTTCTCTTTTGCTGCTGTAGCTACTTCAATTGTGGCTGTCCTCACGCTTGTGTACTTGAACAATTTGTTGAATTTTGTCTTCTACTCTGACAAAATGTAGGTATTCTGTTCAGAGTTGCATCTAAATTGCTATGAAGCATGATGGTCATAACCTCCGTCTCCAGTTATTTTGTATTTCCTCACGGGTAGGTTGTCAATAATGAGAGCAAATAGGAATTGACAATTAAGTTACACATTTGCCCGATGAAACGCACCAACAGACTCTGAATGCTCTTGTAGCAGATGGTAAACCAACAGTCCCCAACAGCCTTCTCCTTCTCCTGTATTGCTAGAGGAGATGTCCTGACACCCCTTGGTTCTGCACTGATTACTCAATCACTCCTTCTCTGACCTCTCTTGTTCTGAGCAATTCCCTAATCTAGCTCCAGCTGGGCTTGGCTAGAGCACTCTGCTACTCAAGGTCACAGTGGAAAGAGAGTGCCTTTCTTTCTTTCTCTGTGGACTTTGCCAGGTCATGGCCCCGCAGTTATGTATCTACTGCACAGCAGTTGGTCCTAACACACTCACATCGGGGACTGCCCTGAGAACTGTATGTGAGAGAGCGGGTGTGAACACAGTAAAGGTGACAGAGGTGATAATGTGCTGAGGCCTCTGGACATTCTGCTCCCTTCACCTCTCCTCATATTCTCCCCTTTTACTTTGGCCACACAGTCAAGTGTCACCGTTTCACCTCTTCTCCTGCTACTCTATCCAGTGCTGGGGAGTAGTATGCAGTGGCAAGAAAAAGTATGTGAACCCTTTGGAATTACCTGGATTTCTGCACAAAATTGTCATAAAATTTGATCTGATCTTAGTCATAAACAATAGACAAACACAGTGTGTTTAAACAAATAACACAAATTCTCATATTTTTCTTGTCTATATTGAATACATAATTTAAGCATTCACAGTGTAGGTTGGAAAAAGTATGTGAACCCAAAGGCTAATGAGGAGTCAGCTAACCTGGAGTCCAACAAATGAGACAAGATTGGAGATGTTGGTTAGAGCTGCCCTGCCCTATAAAAAAACACTCACAAAATGTGAGTTTGCTATTCACAAGAGGCATTGCCTGATGTGAACCATGCCTCGAACAAAAGAGATTAAGATTAAGAATTGTTGACTTGCATGATGCTGGAAAGGGTTACAAAAGTATCTCTAAAAGCCTTGATGTTCATCTGTTCACGGTAAGACAAATTGTCTATAAATAGAGAAAATTCAGCACTTTTGCTACTCTCCCTAGGAGTGGCCGTCCTGTAAAGATGACTGCAAGAGCACAGCGCAGAATGCTCAATGAGGTTAAGAAGAATCCTAGTGTCAGCTAAAGACTTACTGAAAGCTCTGAAAGCTCTGGAGATATTAGCTCATGCTAATATCTCTGTTGACGAGTCTACGATATGTAAAACACTTAACAAGAATGGTGTTCATGGGAGGACACCACGGAAGAAAAAAACATTGCTGCACATCTGAAGTTCGCGGAAGAGCACCTGGATATTCAACAGCGCTTCTGGCAAAATATTCTGTGGACAGATTAAACTAAAATTGAGTTGTTTGGAAGGAACACATAACACTATGTGTGGAGACAAAAAGGCACAGCACACCAACATCAAAACCTCATGCCAACTGTAAAGTATGGTGCAGGGAGCATCATGGTTTGTGGCTGCTTTGCTGCCTCAGGGCCTGGACAGCTGGAAAAATCGATGGAAAAATGAATTCCCAAGTTTATCAAGACATTTTGCAAGATATTGTAAGGCTATCTGTCCGCCACTTGAAGCTCAACGGAAGTTGGGTGATGCGACAGGACAACGACCCAAAACACAGAAGTAAATCCACAACAGAATGGCTTCAACAAAAGAAAATACGCCTTCTGGAGTGGTCCAGAGTCCTGACCTCAACCCAATTTAAAATGCTGTGGCATGACCTCGAGAGCGGATCACACCAGACATCCTAAGAATATTGCTGAACTTAAACAGTTTTGTGAAGATGAATGGTCCAAAATTCCTCCTGACCATTGTACAGGTCTGATCCGCAACTACAGAAAATGTTTGGTTGAGGTTATTGCTGCCAAAAGAGGGTCAACAAGTTACATTAAATCCAAGGGTTCACAACACTTTTTCCACTCTACACTGTGAATGTTTACAAGGTGTGTTCAATAAAGACTTGAAAACAATCTGCTACAAGAGCATTCAGAGTCTGTTGGTGCGTTTAATTGTGTGTTATTAGTTTAAGTAGACTGTGTTTGTCTATTGTTGTGACTTAGATGAAGATCAGATTAGATTTTATGACCAATATATGCAGAAATCCAGGTAATTCCAATGGGTTCGCATACTTTTTCTTGCCACTGTATACGAAAGATCAGGAAACATTTGTTAGTTTTTTAAAACTTGCATTAACCCCTTATTTTTGTCACTTAACAGTCTCCCTACATACTGCCATACATTTTTCCAACCTTCAGACGAGTCTTGTGATGAGGCCTGTGCTCATCCTAGAAAACAAACTGGCACGTACAGTACGTGTTTGTGAGGGTCATATTAGTGTGTTTCCCAAACTGTTCGGACGCTACAGGCAGAAGTTGGTAGATCGTCTGTACCGACTTCAGACAAGTCCCAAGACACTTGTGGGGGTTGTATAGCAAAACGGAGAACACCATCGTGTTTGTGAGAGTCTCATCCTTCCATAGAGGGGCCATTGTTTGTAGGCCAAACCGTTCGAATGCTACAAACGATTGTGTGAGGAGACTGTTTTTTTAGGATGTCTCATGATCTGACAAACACAGCTCTGTTACCTTTTACCACAGATGCGGAAGTGTTAAATATGCGGCTGCAGTGGATTGAGACGATATCTGACATCTCTAGCTTAAACCGACTGATTTTTATGGGGATGTTTTTATTATGCTAATTCGGTTTCTGCAGGGTATCGATTTTTTATTTTTTTAAAGGGATACTTCATGATTTTGGCAAGAAAGATCTACTGCCCTAGAGTCAGATGACTCATGGATACAATTGTTATGTCTCTGCATCCCATAGAAAGGTAGTTATAAGTACATTACATGATCTAAAGTATGTGGACACCTGCTCGTTGAACATCTCATTCCAAAATCATGGGCATTAATATGGAGTTAGTCCGCCCCTTGCTGCCATAACAGCCTCCACTCTTCTGGGATGGCTTTCCACTAGATGTTGAAACATTGCTGCGTGGACTTGCTTCCATTCAGCCGCAAGAGCATTAGTGAGATCGGGCACTGATGTTGGGCGATTAGGTCTGGCTCAGTGTCGGCATTCCAATTAATCCCAAAGGTGTTTGATGGGGTTGAGGTCAGGGCTCTGGGCAGGCCAGTCAAGTTCTTCCACACAATCTCGAAAAACAATTTCTGTATAGACCTCACTTTGTGCACGGAGGCATTGTCATGTTGAAACAGCAAAGGGCCTTCCCCAAACTGCTGCCACAAAGTTGGAAGCACAGAATTGTCTAGAATGTCATAGTATGCTATACCGTTTAGATTTCCCTTCACTGGAACTAAGGGGCTTGGCCCAAAACATGAAATACAGCTCCAGACCAATATTCCTCCTCCACCAAACTTTACAGTCCACCAAACTTTACACTATGCATTGGGGCAGGTAGCATTCTCCTGACATCCACCAAATCCAGATGAATCTGTCGGACTGCCAGATGGTGAAGCATGATTCATCACTCCAGAGAATGCGTTTCCACTGCTCCAGAGTCCAATGGAGGCGGAACTTTACACCACTCCAGCCGACGCTTGGCATTGCGCATGGTGATCTTAACCTTGTGTGCGGCTGCTCGGCCATGGAAACCCATTTCATGAAGCACCCGACAAACAGCTTCCTTCAAACGACACACAGAGACATAAAAATGGTATCCACGAGTACCTCCGACTGTAGGGAAGTAGATAAAGGGCTTCATTGCCAAAATCCTGAAGAATCATTTTAAGTAAACTATATTTTTCTTAATGGTATCTTTAGTGTATCTTCACTTCTTCCAGTGTGAAGTAATTGGTAGCTTGGTAAACTCTATTTTCAGAGTGGGTCTCTATCACTATCTTTATCTCTCTCTCTCTCTCTCTCTCTCTCTCTCTCTCTCTCTCTCTCTCTCTCTCTCTCTCGTCTTTCCAATCGTCTCCTGAGTCTAGCGTTGAGCACTTTCAGCCCTCACCAGCATTCGCCAAGGCGTCCTCTGCTTCTCTAGTGAATAGCTTGACATCAATGCATATCCTTGTAGAAACACTCAGCTTTTCCCTACAGGACCTCGAGAATTCTTAGTCCCGGTGGCGCTTTTCTGTGTCACAATCGACACTGACATTGCGATCTATGGGCTTGGCAACGTCACGTTAAAGAATGCAATGACCTGCAGAACATTATCTCTGGCAGCCATCCATTACAGACAGGGAGACAGAGAGAGAGAGAGCGAACAGACGTGAGTGCAGGGTACCATTACGGTAGATGATGATAATGATGGGCCACCATCCACTTTAGCACCAGCTTTTAGCTGTCGTGGGAGATTACCACACTTCTAACACAAAGTACATCTCTCCAGTTCTGCTAACACAATGTGACTGAGCTAATCACAGATTTCACCATTAGGCTTGGGTGTTAATTGAAACAACGATTAGTGCAGCTATGTGGCATAGATTGAGTAGCATCAACCTTACGTGGCCATTAACTTTGCCCTACGTGTTTGGATATGCTTGAAAATGTCTGCTTCGGCCAAAATGCCAAGTTATTATAAGTATGACAACATGATTTATGTGAGTAGCTGCAGGTTAGGGGCACAACGTAAATGAGTTGTAAAATGTAATGTGCCATTCGGAAATTCTGTTCGTCTGGGGCCACAAAGTGCTTGTTTCGTAGCTGGAGAATGGAATGTCGCCCACATATAAATGTAATGGCTGGAATGGACATTCTAATTTAGGTCAAAGCACTGAGTGGCTTTCTCCCTTCTAGTCATTTCTATTTCTATGTGTGTCCCATTCCATCGCTACAGTAGAGCTCTGGGGCAAGAGAGACTGAGGCAGCATCCCAAACGGCACCCTATTCCTTATTTAGTGTACTACTTTCGACCAGGACCCATACGGTACATGCCTGTGTTGCATGTCAATAACGAAACCTCTTACATTAAGTTTTTCCCGTCCATCTTCTTATATTTTTCACAATATACAAGTGGAACTGGAGACCAGAACAAGCAGATGCAGCTAGGCCCCACTTTCAAAGCTACATGTAACTTCAGCGTACAGTTGCAAATGATGCAAGTCCATTCCGTCATTCCACGATGGACGCTTCTGAGTGAGCCTCCAACTGAATCCAATAACAGCTTTTTACGCTTCTTGAATGCCTAATGCCTTAGCACCATCTCCATTGACTCCCCATTTAAACTAACAGGGGATAACTCTTGCAATAGCTTGCCGGGCTTCCGGGAAGAGAAAAGGCCTTGGCTTTCCGAATCCCTCCCAAACCCATAGCTCCAAGGTTGCATTTCCAACGTGGAGAGACACCCAATTAGGACAGTTGCCCAGACTATATGCAAGCTGTACAAGGTACATGCATTTTCCATTTGAAATTGGTTGACAGACTATCACGTTCCCGTTAGGAAAATGCAAGCTGCATCCCAAATGGCACCCTATTCCCCCTGGTCAAAAGTAGTGCACTGTATAGGGGATAGGGGGACATTTGAGAAATATTCTATGCTTCTGTGATGTCATCAGCTCTCTCCACCCAAGTGCTAACAACAACAAGCTTGTTTAATTGCAACCCCGTATTGCAGGCGATCGTGTTCTTGTCGATGCTTGTAAGTGCAAAAGACTTATTGGTATCACCCAAGACAGAAAAGCAACAGTCCCAAACACAGGTAATAGCAATTTGTTTACTTGCAACCCCATCTCACAGGTAATCTTGTGCTTGTAAGGCACTTGTAAGTCTAAAAGACTAAGTATCACTTAGACAATAACGCAGCAGTCCCAGAAGCAGTGGGACACCACACACACACACACACACACACACACACACACACACACACACACACACACACACACACACACACACACACAGTCTAGTATAACTAACCTTGTGGGGGGACACAATTCTGTACCATTCAGAATCCTATTTTCCCTAACCCCTAAACCTGACCTTAACCCTAAAACTAGCCCTAGCTTCTAAACCCGAATTCTAACCCTAACCCAAATGCTAACCATAACACTAATTCTAACCTCAACCCTAAACTCCCTAGAAGTAGCATTTGACCTTGTGGGGACAAACAAAATGTCCCTGGTAGGTAAATGTTTTGTTAATTTACTTTTCTTGTAGGGACTTCTGGTCCATACAAGTATAGTTAAACACGTCCACACACACACACACACACACACACACACACACACACACACACACACACACACACACACACACACACACACACACACACACACAGGGGTTAGCCGAGTCCAGCATAACAGCGGACCGTTGACTGCAAAGTCGAGGAGCCCACTAATTAACTTGCTTATTAAATGTGCTTATTAAACTTGCTCATTGCGTGTGTGTGTGCGGGATGCTGTGCCTCGCCGGTTTAATCGTGCATGAGAGAGATGGAGCCGCGGGAGCAGCAGCAGAGGAGAACCCAAGGTCAGCTCTCTCCTTTGTGTGTGTGTGTGCGTGTGTGCAGTGTACTGTGTGGGAGCTGACTAATCTACCTCCACTGAACACACAGTAATGACCCTGACTCAACAGACAGGGTCCACACTGAGACAATATGAGACAGAGGTTCCATTTATAACTCACCATCATGACGTGCTGGTTGCATAAGACTTCTCAGCCCCTGTAGTCAATCTTCATGGGGGCCTAGAAGCACAGGACAAACACGCCACGCCGACGAACGGTTAAAAGCAGAGGTTGTCCGTCCTATCCCCTCTGAAGAGGACATCCTGACGATTCTACATGTTGAATCGCCACCCTACGTCGACACCCAGCAGTTGATCGCTAGCACACAGCGGGCCGCCGGCTGCTTTCAGTCGTTCATATTTGCGGTGCGTTTTGTCCTTAAAGGTTTAGGGTGACAAGTATTTTGATTATGAAAAAACATATTTTTTTGTGTGGACTATAATATATATTTTTTATAATATCTTTACTAAGTATACTTTCTATGTTTTACTCATGCTGCTCCTCTGTGTTTACGTCACAATAATTTCCCTTCCAAGCTCTTCTGGCTGGGCTGCACTGCTTCATGGACCCTGACACTATTACCTGGCTGATTTACTAGTTTGGGCCACAGACAAACTTGGTCTCTTTCGCTTTTTCTCTCTGAATCCCCAAACCACCCCCTCAGACCTACCAACTCGCTCCTAGGGCACTCGATTGTCACGGGTTGCTGACGAAACTCTGAGGGTGGCTTTCCAGAGAGTGGCGAGAGTGGCGCGCCCTGATCTGTTTCACCTGTCTTGTGCTTGTCTCCACCCCCCTCCAGGTCTCTCCCATTTTCCCCATTTATCCCCTGTGGATTTATACCTGTGTTTCCTGTTTGTCTGTTGCCAGTTCGTCTTGCCAAGCCTACCAGCGTGTTTTTCCGTGGTCCTGTTCTCTCTAGTCCCTGTTTTCTAGTTCTTTAGGTTTTTACCATTCTGCTTGGCCTGACCCTGAGCCTGCATGGCGTTCTATACCTTACAGCCTCTGCCCTGGATTACTGACCTCTGCCTGGCCTTGACCTGTCATTTGCCTGCCCCCTGTTTTGTAAATAACTTCTGAGATTCGAATGGTCTGCATCTGGGTCTTATCCTGAGTTCTGCCGATGAGCCTGGTCTTTTAATGGACAGGTAGACACGTAATGACCAGTAGTCCCGCAATACAGACAACTCTTGGTGTTAAGTCTGCGTAAACGTTCGGCTGGAGACAACCTTGCTCTGCCGAGTTGCATCGGCTCCGGGAAAAGGCGAATCGGCAGACCTCGGAGGAACTCGTGTAACCTTGGATTCTCTCAGAAACGTAGACGCCGGGGACTGGCAAGACGAACTGGCAGCAGACAAACAGAGAACACCGGTATAAATCCACAGGGGATAATGGGGAAAATGTACGACTCCTGGAGGGGGGTGGAGACAAACACAAGACAGGTGAAACAGATCAGGGTGTGACAGAGATATTCAATAAACCCATCATCTACGGAACACGCTCACACTTATAAAACAAGCATGAAATTCAAATGAACACATCCCCCCTGTCGTTTTACAAGATATAAACCTCAGTAACAGTTTGGGCGGTATTTCATCTTTTACATATGTCAAGTCTCGAAATGAACAAATATAATGGCATATAATTAGGCACCCCCTTCTTTTTTTGTGAAATTTCGCAAACTCAAAAAGAACCCGATGACTTATGGGATTCGTTGCTGGGTCAGTCTAAGTGGTTATAGGAGGGTCTAATTAGCCCCTACACCCTCAGCTTTGGGACACTTGTGCTTAGTGGCGGAGGTGCGCGTGAATGTGCAAATTAACTGCCGAGGGGCGAATGGAAGGAAGTGATTTGGGATTCAGTCTCTCTCTCTCTCTCTCTCTCTCTCTCTCTCTCTCTCTCTCTCCCCAGCCCCTATACTGCAGTGCACAGTGACTGTGCTACTGCCTATTGAGAGTAGCGTGTCTCAGACCTGAGTTTTAGTGACAAAAAAGAGAAAGTGCAGCGCCAGCGCTGGGCTGGACCGTGTGTGATCCCCAACGGGTTAGTGTGATGAGCCAGCAGAGGCTGCACTGGGCTGAACCCTACACATCTGAGACTGTGTGTGTGTGTGTGTGTGTGTGTGTGTGTGTGTGTGTGTGTGTGTGAGAGCGCGAGTGTGAGAGCGCGAGTGTGCGTGCGAGTGTGCGTGCGAGTGTGCGTGTTGTGTGTGAGAGAGCGAATGTGCGTGCATGCGTGTCTGTGTGTGCATGTGAGTCACCGGTGAGCTCATCCACACTTGGGACTGGGCCAGTACAACTGACATGCAGCTAGACATGATTGGACTGCAGCCAAAGATGTCTGGGGCCTCTTGCTCTGCGTCTCTCTCTCTCTCTTGTTCTCTCTGTCTCATGCTTTCGCTCTTTCTCTTAATCTTCTTTGCCTTGCCACCTTACCGTCTCTCTATCCTCTCTCCCTCTCCGCTCACTCTCCTCTTTCTCTCTTTCTCTATTCTCTCTTACTCTCTCCTCCCCTCTCTCTCTCTCTCTTCTCTTTCTCTCTCTGTCACTCTCATAAGTCATTAGTAGGCCATCTAAAATCTGGAATCATCTGTTTGTGGGAAGCATGATCATCCCTCCATACTGAACATACTGCATATATTCTTGTAAAACAGCGTCAAATCAGTCTACGCTATGCATAATTTAACAGCAAGCCTCATTTTCCTTGTTATCTGATTGGTCCGTGGCCCATTCTCTGCCCTCCCTTTCTTATCGCATGAGTACTTCTGTAATGAGTGTTGTTTGCTCTCCGAGCTGGAGGTTACATGCAAATATCAAAGCTGCGCAGAAGATCCCGAAAGTATGGAAACTCGAGTGTTGAAACAGGCTGAAACATCATGTTTTTTGTACTTTTTATTCTGTCCTTAGTTGAAGATTACACGAGAAAATTAAAATGTTGTGTCTTAAAAAACTCTAGTTATGTGCATGAAGTAAATGTGCAATAAGTAAATATATGTAGGGTTTCAAATAATAATAACTAATACATAATAGTAGATCATGCAGAATCTCAGCACACCGTCCATCCTCCCATCCCGGTTCCCATGGTCATGTCCCGCGTCCCATCTCTCTGATGTCATCAGCTCAAACTCAAAGTAGCGTTTCATAGTGGCCAGTCCAGATAAGCCCTTCCCACAGGGAAGGCTGTGATGGATGGACCAGGTACCACACAGTGACAGACACAGGACACACATCTAAGGCCCATTACCAGACTGGAGAGAGAGTAAATAGGGCAGGGCACAATGTCACTATCTAGCCTATCTAGCCTATCTCATTTGTCCATTGACATCCAACTTCTGCAGTTAATGGACATTCTTTACTGTGGAAAAAGACAGGGCTACATCGGTAAATTGAGGGAGATGGGGGTTAGTTTAATGTATGGGCTGGGGATTAACACATATAATGCTGCATCTCTGGTTTAGATGTTATCTCTAAGGTAAAACCTCAAATAATTCAAGGGAGAAAAGCTTTGGCATGGGACCTCAGATCCTCTAAAAGTTATACAGCTGCACCATTGAGAGCATGTTGACTGGCATCCTACAGCAAGGCACTACAGAGTGTAGTGATTAAGGCCCAGTACATCACTGGGGCTGAGATCCCTCCCATCCAGGACCTCTACACCAGGCGGTGTCAGAAGAAGGCCCTAAAAATTGTCATAGACTCCAGCCATCCAAGCCATGGACTGTTCTTTCTGCTACCGCGTGGCAAGTGGTACCCGTGCTCCTAGTCTGGGACCAAAAGGTTCCTGAACAACTTCTACTCCTAAGCCATAAGACTGCTGAACAATTAATCAAATGGCTTCCAGGAAAATGTTCATTGATCCCCTTTTTTTGTACTGACTCACGCACTGGCAGGATGTGTACTCAGAGCATGCACGGACCGACTGGCTAGTGTCTTCACTGACATTTTTAACCTCTCCCTGACCGAGTCTGTACTACCTACATGTTTCAAGCAGACCACCATAGTCCCTGTGCCCAAGGAAGCAAAGGTAACCTTCCTAAATGACTAGGCGCCCCGCCCCGTAGCACTCATGTAGGTAGCCATGAAGTGCTTTGAAAGGCTGGTCATAGCTCACATCAACACCATCATCCCGGAAACCCTAGACCCACTCCAATTCGTATACCGCCCCAACAGATCCCCAGATGATGCAATCTCAATCACACTCCACACTGACCTTTCCCACCTGGACTGAGAATGTTGTTCATTGACTATAGCTCAGCGTTCAACACCATAGTGCCCACAAAGCTCATCACTAAGCTAAGGACCCTGGGACTAAACACCTCCCTCTGCAACTGGATCCTGGACAAGATGATGGGCCGCCCCCAGGTGGTAAGGGTAGGTAACAACACATCTGCCACGCTGATCCTCAACACTGGGGCCCCTCAGGGGTACATGCTCAGTCCCCTCCTGTACCCATGACTGCGTGGCCATGCGCGACTCCAACAACATCATTAAGTTTGCTGACGACACAACGGTGGTAGGTCTGATCATGAGACAGACTATAGGGAGTACATAAGAGACTTGGCAGTGTGGTGCCAGGACAACAACCTCTCCCTCAACGTGAGCAAGACAAAGGAGATGATCTTGGACTACAGGAAAAGGAGGGCCGAACACGCCTCCATTCACATCAACGGGCTGTAGTGGAGCGGGTAGGGAGTTTCAATTTCCTTGGTGTCCACATCACCAGCAAACTATCATGGTCCAAACACACCAAGAAAGTCATGAAGAGAGCACAAAAATGCCTTTTTCCCCCTCAAGAGATTGAAATGATTTGGGATGGGTGCCCCTCAAAAAGTTCTACAGCTGCACCATCGAGAACATCCTGACCGGTTGCATCACCGCCTGGTATAGCAACTGCTCGGCATCAGACCGTAAGGCACTACAAAGGGTAGTACGTACAGCCCATTACATCACTGCCATCCAGGACCTAAATACTAGGCGGTGTCAGAGGAATGCCCGAAAAAGTGTCCAAGACTCCACTTACCTAAGTCATAAACTGTTCTCTTTGCTACCGCACGGCAAGCAGAGCACCAAGTCTAGGTCCAAAAGGCTCCTTAACAGCTTCTACTCCCAAGCCATAAGACTGCTGAACAATTAATCAAATGGCCACCTGGACTATTTGCATTGAACCCTTTTTTCAGTCTGCTGCTATTCTCTGTTTATTATCTATGCATGGTCACTTTTTGTAAGTAAGCATTTCACGGTAAGGTCTACACCTGTTGTATTCGGCGCATGTTGTGACACATTTGCACACTTATTGGACTCTACCTACGCACTCACACATACTACACTGACATTCCAACACACACGTACACACACACTACATTCACTCACACACACACACAAAACACACACATGCATACTGACGCCACACACACACACATACACACGCACTCTTTCACACTCTTTCACACTCTTCACATACGCTGCAGCTACTCTGTTTATCTCTCCTGGTTGTCTAACCACGTCTACCCCTACCTACATGTACATATTACACTGGAAAAAAATATAAACGCAACATGTAAAGTGTTGGTCCCATGTTTCATGAGCTGAAGTAAAACATCCCAGAAATGATTTCATATGCACAAACATATTATCTCTCTCAAACAAATGTGTTTACTTCCCTGTTACTGAACATTTCTCCTTTGCCAAGATAATCCATCCACCAAACAGGTGTGGCATTTCAAGAAGGTAATTAAACAGCATGATCATTACACATCATTACTCTTGCTGGGGACAATAAAAGGCCACTCTAAAATGTGCAGTTTTGTCACACAACACAATGCCACAGATGTTGCAAGTTATTACGGAGCCTGCAATTAGCATGCTGACTGCAGGAATGTCCACTAGAGCTGTTGCCAAAGCATTTAATGTTAATTTCTCTATCATAAGCCACCTATAACGTCGTTTTAGAGAATTTGGCAGTACGTCCAACCGGCCTCACAACCGCAGACCACGTGTAACCATGCCAGCCAAGTACCACCAGATCTGGCTTCTTCACCTGCGGGATCATCTGAGACCATCCACTCGGACAGCTGATGGGGGTTTGTGAGTTTGCACAACTGAAGAATTTCTGCACAAACTGTCAGAAACCATCTCAGGGAAGTTTGTCTCCGTGCTCGCTGTCCTCACCAGGGTCTCACCAGGGTCTTGACCTGGAGAAGTGTCCTTTTCTTGGATTAATCCCGGTTTCAACTGTACCGGGCAGATGGCAGACAGCTTGCATACTGTTGTCTGGGCGAACAGTCTTTGTGAACAGATGCCCAATGGTGGCGGTGGGGTTATGGTATGGGCAGGCATAAGCTACGGACAACAAACACAGTTGCATTTTATCAATGGCAATTTCAATGCACAGAGATACCATGGCGAGATCCTGAGGCCCATTGTTGTGCCATTCATCCACCACCATCACCTCATGTTTCAGCATGATAATGCACGGCACATGATCTGTTCACAATTCCTGGAAGCTGAAAATGGCACAGTTCCTCCATGGCTTGCATACTCACCAGATATGTCACCCATTGAGCATGTTTGGGATGCTCTGAGTGTTCCAGTTGCTGCCTATGTCCAGCAATTTTGCAGAGCCATTGAAGATTGGACAACAGTAGGCCACAATCAACAGCCTGATCAACTATATGATAAGCAGATGTGTCGCACTGCATGAGGCAAATGGTGGTCACACCAGATACTGACTGGCTTTCTGATTCACACCCATACTTTTTTTAAGGTATCTGTGACCAACAGGTCTGTATTCCCAGTCATGTGAAATCCATAGATTAGGGCCTAATTAATTCTATTTCAATTGACTAATTTCCTTATATGAACTGTAACTCAGTAAAATCTTTGAAAATGATCGCATGTTGCGTTGATATGTTTGTTTAGCGTATATAAATGATTTCAACTACAGTGGGGCAAAAAGGTATTTAGTCAGCCACCAATTGTGCAAGTTCTCCCACTTAAAAAGATGAGAGAGACCTGTAATTTCATCATAGGTACACTTCAACTATGACAGACAAAATTAGAAGAAAAAAATCCAGAAAATCACATTGTAGGATTTTTAATGAATTGATTTGCAAATTATGGTGGAAAATAAGTATTTGGTCACCTACAAACAAGCAAGATTTCTGGCTCTCACAGACCTGTAACTTCTTCTTTAAGAGGCTCCTCTGTCCTCCACTCGTTACCTGTATTAATGGCACCTGTTTGAACTTGTTATCAGTATAAAAGACACCTGTCCACAACCTCAAACAGTCACACTCCAAACTCCACTATGGCCAAGACCAACGAGCTGTCAAAGGACACTAGAAACAAAATTGTAGACCTGCACCAGGCTGGGAAGACTGAATCTGCAGTAGGTAAGCAGCTTGGTTTGAAGAAATCAACTGTGGGAGCAATTATTAGGAAATGGAAGACATACAAGACCACTGATAATCTCCCTCGATCTGGGGCTCCACGCAAGATCTCACCCCGTGGGTCAAAATGATCACAGGAACGGTGTGTAAAAATCCCAGAACCACACGGGGGGACCTAGTGAATGACCTGCAGAGAGCTGGGACCACAGTAACGAAGCCTACCATCAGTAACACACTACGCCGCCAGGGACTCAAATCCTGCAGTGCCAGACGTGTCCCCCTGCTTAAGCCAGTACATGGCCAGGCACCTCTAAAGTTTGCTAGAGAGCATTTGGATGATCCAGAAGAAGATTGGGAGAATGTCATATGGTCAGATGAAACCAAAATATAACTTTTTGGTAAAAACTCAACTCGTTGTGTTTGGAGGACAAAGAATGCTGAGTTGCATCCAAAGAACACCATACATACTGTGAAGCATGGGGGTGGAAACATCATGCTTTGGGGCTGTTTTTCTGCAAAGGGACCAGGACGACTGATCCGTGTAAAGGAAAGAATAAATGGGGCCATGTATCGTGAGATTTTGAGTGAAAACCTCCTTCCATCAGCAAGGGCATTGAAGATGAAACGTGGCTGGGTCTTTCAGTATGACAATGATCCCAAACACACTGCCCGGCCAACGAAGGAGTGGCTTCGTAAGAAGCATTTCAAGGTCCTGGAGTGGCCTAGCCAGTCTCCAGATCTCAACCCCATAGAAAATCTTTGGAGGGAGTTGAAAGTCCGTGTTGCCCAGCAACAGCCCCAAAACATAATTGCTCTAGGGGAGATCTGCATGGAGGAATGGGCCAAAATACCAGCAACAGTGTGTGAAAACCTTGTGAAGACTTACAGAAAATGTTTGACCTCTGTCATTGTCAACAAAGGGTATATAACAAAGTATTGAGATACACTTTTGTTATTGACCAAATACTTATTTTCCACCATAATTTGCTAAAGAATTCATTAAAAATCCTACAATGTCATTTTCTGGATTGTTTTTTGTCATTTTGTCTGTCATAGTTGAAGTGTACCTATGATGAAAATTACAGGCCTCTCTCATCTTTTTAAGTGGGAGAACTTGCACAATTGGTGGCTGACTAAATACTTTTTTTCCCCCACTGTGTACCTCCTATCCAGTGGTGTAAAGTACTTAAGTAAAAATACTTTAAAGTACAACTTAAGTAGTTTTTTGGGTATCTTTACTATTTCTATTTTTGACAACTTTTACTTTTACTTTACTTCATCCCTAAAGAAAATAATGTACTTTTTACTTCATACATTTTCTCTGACACCCACAAGTACTTGTTACATTTTGACAGTGTCACGTTCTGACCTTTATTTCCGTTGTTTTGTATTTATTTAGTATGGTCAGGGCGTGAGTTGGGTGGGCAGTCTATGTTTGTTTTTCTATGTTTTGGGGCATTTCTATGTTTTCGGCCTAGTATGGTTCTCAATCAGAGGCAGGTGTCATTAGTTGTCTCTGATTGAGAATCATACTTAGGTAGCCTGGGTTGCACTGTTTGTTTGTGGGTGATTGTCTATGTTGATGGCTTGTTTCAGCACAGGTCTCATTTTGTAGCTTCACGGTCGTATTTGGTTTATTGTTTTTGTTACTCGTTTGTATAGTGTTCAGTTTTTCTTGATTAAAGATTTGCCATGGACACTTACCACGCCGCGTATTGGTCCTCAGATCCGTCTCGTCTCTCCTCTTCGGATGAAGAGGAGGACGGCCGTGACAGACAGGGAAATGGTCCAATTCACTTACTAAGAGAACAGCGTTGTAGTGTGCCCCTGGCTATCCATAATATAATGAATTTGAAATTATTAATACTTTTGCATTTAAAACCAAATACTTTAAGACTTTTACTCAAGTAATATTTTACTGGGTGACCTTCACTTTTACTTGAGTCATTTTTTATTAGGGTATCTTTACTTTTACTACAGTATGACTTTTGACTACTTTTTCCGCCTCTACTCTTACTCCTGCACATTGACTCAGTGCCGGTGAAAAACGTATTCTATATAGTTTCATTATTGTTATTTTATTGTGTTAACTGCATTGTTGTGAAAGGGGTCGTAACATAGCATTTCACACTTAAGTCTACACGTGTTTCATTCGGCATGTGGCAAATAAGATTTGATTTGACTACTTTTGAGCTCTGAAAACTTCTGACTAACTTTTTGGAGTGCAATGTTCCTTTAACATTTAACAACACCTCAGACTTGTGAGTTGAGTTTAGTTTAGTTTAGTTTCTAAACTCAGTGTGCCGTTTTTGTGGGAGGAACCATTGTCACATGAAGAGCCACCATCGTCTGGTGGGATGTTTTAGGGTGAGAGAGAATCTAGCTGCCAGCTTATTAACGGAAAACGTCACTCAGCCCAAAACCCATATCACATCAAATGCACGCTTGCTCACGCGCACACACGCATAGCCACACACACACACACACCACAGCTTAGATCTGACACGACTACACACAGCAGACTTTTGGAAAAAGAAAAACTCCAAATACTGATGCAAAGTGACAGTTGTTTTTTTGTGACAAACATAGCTGCTGAGTTCAGCGAGGAATCTGGCTTTTTGCCTCCCATTTAAGTCAATTCATTATGCATGGATGTAACTTTCTCCTGCTGT
Organism: Oncorhynchus mykiss; assembly: GCF_057628025.1. NCBI lineage: Eukaryota > Metazoa > Chordata > Actinopteri > Salmoniformes > Salmonidae > Oncorhynchus > Oncorhynchus mykiss. The sequence goes on along the minus strand of NC_143031.1, from coordinate 57,634,159 downwards.
TTCCTCTCTTTCATGACTTATTTATATTGATGTTATTTATTTCCAAAGTCGTATTATTATCAACCCCCTTTTAGCACTTATAATGTACGTACAGAAGCAGTCAAAAGTTTGGACTACTCATTCAAGGGTTTTTCTTTATTGTTTACTATTTTCTGCATTGCAGAATAATAGTGAAGACATCAAAACTATTCAATAACACATATGGAATCATGTAGTAACCAAATAAGTGTTAAACAAATCAAAATATATTTAACAAATCATACAGGGCCACGACAACGACCTAGTTAAAAGTTAATTAAAAATTTTTATATTTATACTTTGCCTTGATGACAGATTTGCACACTCTTGGCATTCTCTTAACCAGCTTCATGAGGTAGTCACCTGGAATGCATTTAAATTAACAGGTGTACAGTGCCTTGCGAAAGTATTCGGCCCCCTTGAACTTTGCAACCTTTTACCACATTTCAGGCTTCGAACATGAAGATATAAAACTGTATTTTTTTGTGAAGAATCAACAACAAGTGGGACACAATCATGAAGTGGAATGACATTTATTGGATATTTCAAACTTTTTTAACAAATCAAAAACTGAAAAATTGGGCATGCAAAATTATTCAGCCCCTTTACTTTCAGTGCAGCAAACTCTCTCCAGAAGTTCAGTGAGGATCTCTGAATGATCCAATGTTGACCTAAATGACTAATGATGATAAATACAATCCACCTGTGTGTAATCAAGTCTCCGTATAAATGCACCTGCACTGTGATAGTCTCAGAGGTCCGTTAAGTTATGGATGATGCGAATTTTCGCAGCTTTTTGTTAAAAATCGTGCAACATTTCAAAGTCCTGCTACTCATGCCAGGAATATAGTATATGCATATGATAAGTATGTGTGGATAGAAAACACTCTGAAGTCTCTAAAACTGGTTAAATCGGGTCTGTGGCTATAACAGAACGTGTTTAGGAGTAAAAATCCCTGGTAAAACTGTTTACCAAAAACACAAAAAAAATATTAGTCCGCCATTCAATGTATTGTTTAAGGCGACCTAAAATAAATGAGCCCCTGTAAATAAATGACCCCCTGTAAACGCCTACAGCTTCCACACGATGTCGCCATTGCTGTCATTTTCTGACTTATTTATCCTTGGTTACAACACGAATAAGCCCCTCCTTTCTTGAGGCGCACCACAGTATGTTGTGAAACTGAAAAAATGGACGATGATTTCCAGACTTGCTGCTATTGAATACAGATCGCCCCGTGATCAATTTGATACATCATTAACGTTTATTAATACCTAAAGTTGGTTTAGAAAAGTTGTTTGAAGTGATTTGTAAAAGTTTATAGGCGACTTTTGTAATTTTAAAAAGCGACATTGCGTCTTGTAAATGGGCTTTTTGCAGCATCAGACTGGCCTTCAGCAAATTACATTTTGGGTATACAATGACGGATTTAATCGGGAAAAAGACCCAATTGTGATGTTTATGGGACATATAGGAGTGCCAACAAAGAAGCTCGTCCAAGGTAATGAATGTTTTATATTTTATTTCTGCGTTTTGGGTAGCGCCGGCTACTGCAAAATCTGTTGTTTACGTGTCGTGCTGGTATTTTGGGGGGGTGCATGCTATCAGATAATAGCTTCTCATGCTTTCGCCGAAAAGCATTTTACAAATCTGACTTGGTGGCTAGATTCACAACGAGTGTAGCTTTAATTCAGTAACTTGCATGTGTATTTTTATGAAAGTTTGAGATTTATCGAGTACTATACTCAAGTACTATAGGTGGCGCTCTGAAATTTCCGCTGAGCTGTCCCTGTGCAGGGACCACCTCCGTAAAAGGTTAAAAGCGCAGAGAGCATCATGAAGAACAAGGAACACACCAGGCAGGTCCGAGATACTGTTGTGAAGAAGTTTAAAGCCGGATTTGGATACAAAAAGATTTCCCAAGCTTTAAACATCCCAAGGAGCACTGTGCAAGGGATAATATTGAAATGGAAGGAGTATCAGACCACTGCAAATCTACCAAGACCTTGCCGTCCCTCTAAACTTTCAGCTCATACAAGGAGAAGACTGATCGGAGATGCAGCCAAGAGGCCCATGATCACTCTGGATGAACTGCAGAGATCTACAGCTGAGGTGGGAGACTCTGTCCATAGGACAACAATCAGTCGTATATTGCACAAATCTGGCCTTTATGGAAGAGTGGCAAGAAAGCCATTTCTTAAAGATATCCATAAAAAGTGTTGTTTAAAGTTTGCCACAAGCCACCTGGGAGACACACCAAACATGTGGAAGAAGGTGCTCTGGTCAGATGAAACCAAAATTGAACTTTTTGGCATCAATGCAAAACGTTATGTTTGGCGTAAAAGCAACACAGCTGAACCCACCATCCCCACTGTCAAACATGGTGGTGGCAGCATCATGGTTTGGGCCTGCTTTTCTTCAGCAGGGACAGGGAAGATGGTTAAAATGGATGGGAAGATGGAAGGAGCCAAATACAGGACCATTCTGGAAGAAAACCTGATGGAGTCTGCAAAAGACCTAAGACTGGGACGGAGATTTGTCTTCCAACAAGACAATGATCCAAAACATAAAGTAAAATCTACAATGGAATGGTTCAAAAATAAACATATCCAGGTGTTAGAATGGCCAAGTCAAAGTCCAGACCTGAATCCAATCGAGAATCTGTGGAAAGAACTGAAAACTGCTGTTCACAAATGCTCACCATCCAACCTCACTGAGCTGGAGCTGTTTTGCAAGGAGGAATGGGAAAAAATTTCAGTCTCTTGATGTGCAAACCTGATAGAGACATACCCCAAGCGACTTACTGCTGTAATCGCAGCAAAAGGTGGCGCTACAAAGTATTAACTTAAGGGGGCTGAATAATTTTGCACGCCCAATTTTTCAGTTTTTGATTTGTTAAAAAACTTTGAAATATCCAATAAATGTTGTTCCACTTCATGATTGTGTCCCACTTGTTGTTGATTCTTCACAAAAAAAATACAGTTTTATATCTTTATGTTTGAAGCCTGAAATGTGGCAAAAGGTCGCAAAGTTCAAGGGGGCCGAATACTTTCGCAAGGCACTGTACTTTGTTAAAAAGTTCATTTGTAGAATTTAATTCCTTCTTAATGTGTTTGAGACAATCAAAGCTCATCAAGGCAAAGCGTAGCTACTTTGAAGAATCTCAAATATAAAATACATTTTGATTTGTTTAACACTTTTTTTGGTTACCTGTGGTATTTCATGGTTTTGATGTCTTCACCATTATTCTACAATGTAGAAAAAAGTAAAAAATAAATAAAAACCCTTGAATGAGTAGGTGTTTCCAAACTGTTGACTGGTACTGTATGTCGTTTTGTTTGTTGTTATTGACTAAATTCCTGAAATTCCACTTTAGATGAGGAAAGGAAGTAAATACTGATAGAGGAAGTGTCCCAGTCAACGTTTATAGCAAGCGTTGTTTCACTATATGTGCGGGAGAGTTGATCTCCTGTGAAACATGTTTTTACCTGGGGCGTCATTTAATCAGATCAGCGACTCTTCAGTCCATTCGGCAGGTGCTAGACGCTCTCGATTCGGGTGGTCATTTCAAACATCTCATTGGCTGTCAGAACAACGATTGACTGTCCTAACTCTCTGTTTGGTCTGACTTGACATTGATTGTCCTCAGATCATGAAGCCTAGTCCAGTACTGTGTGCGTTTCCCGTATTCTCTGGAGATTTAGAAGTGTGTTCTCGTTGAGGTTAAAGCCAAAGGAAGCTCCATGTCCTTCCTGTCCATACAGTATTCTGTATTATATTCTTGTATATGAGCGGTTTCCTGTCTCAGCTACGACAGGATTTCTCTCTTTATTCGTCTGTTTTACGTGATCTCGTCACCTTGAATTTCCCAATCCATTATACCACTTCCATAAATCAAAATGTTAGATTTGTGTGTGTCTTGCTGAATGAGATGCATTTTGATTGAGACTGTAATGGTGTTGAAATGCCTTTTTTGGCGGGGGCGTGGTCGCACATTCTAATAAACCAACCAGATATTTCGTACCGTCGTCTCTGTCTCCACAAACACAGATGAATACTGTGGCGTCCGCCTACGTTGAGATCGTTCCGCGTTTAATCCTCTCGGATCCACCCGGAGCCTTAGTAAGACATTACAACTGCTGTAATCCAATCGCACATAGTAGAGGCCGACACATTTCGTTGGAGGCAAGCAACCGCATTCTGGATTGGATTGGACTGGTCTAGAATGACCTCCCTATTCCCTCTGTGTGTAGCCTACATTTCTCCTTACTGAGAATCTTACAGCCCTCTGGTTCGGTGGCCCTGAGGGACGACAACTTTAGATCTCTGCTTGGGGTCTGTCTAATTGGTGTAGCCGTATATACCCCCCTTGCGTCTTGCCCGTCTCTATATTCTACATCTCCTGATATTTTCACGTTTACTGTCACATGCGCAGGTACAGTGAAATATCTCAGGCTCTAACTGCAACAGCACGGGGATCAATAACAAAGTGACACAAAAAGTAACAAGGACGAAGAAAAAAAACACAAGACAAAAGAAAGAAGAAGAACACGATGGTTCAGAGCTCCAGTTTCTTGTCGTCGGCCGTCTAGAGGCCCGGACGCTGTCTGTCTGTCTGTCTGTCTATCGGATGATAACTCCATTTCAGGGTGTTCACTTCATTACAAGTCGTGTCTGAGCTTCCCCGGGCTTATCAGAGTCGGCTGTGGTCCTCGATCTCTGTCAAATGACAACGTGCAACTTACAGCAGGCTAGCTCATAATAGATATTGAATCTGACACGTCGACTGGATACCGTGACTTCACACGGCCCGTAGTGGTTCCATCTGTACTTAGAGCCGGGAGTTTTTTCCTCCTAACCATGTGGTATGGCTGTAACCAGGGCCTATATAACTAGGATCCAGAGTTGTTCATGGTCAGGTGACATGTTTAAGAGAAAGTCCTACTCCCTGTTTAGTCTATGTCTGCCGTGGTGGGCTGACCATGCACATGTCCGATACAGTCACTCTTGCCAATGAGTTGTCTGTGAATGGAGCATCCCTCTTGGGCTTAAACTGTTGTCTGTAGACTTGTCCTCAGCAGCTCTGCTCTGCTCTGCTCTTTTCTTCAGATGACCAGGCAGCGTCTCTTGACAGCTGTGTGTTCGCCACAGGTCGAAGTAGATGAGGGAGAAAGAGCTACTCACAGATCAAATCAGAAGTTGTTTGGCCATCGTAACATTTCCATATTGACTCGTTTGGACGTGTTTCAGCAAAGGACAATCTTAATAAATGCAATTTAAAAAGGAAGAAAGCATTCAGTGTATCACAAATCAGAGCCAATTGCTTAATGTTATAATTGATATGCTCTGCTTATAGTGAAATAAATTACATTCTTTAGTTAAACAAATTACATTCTGTCCAATCTCTCTGATATGAAGTTTATTTTATTTTTAATTCTCTCTGATATCAAGTTTGACCATTTTCTCTCTGATACCAAGTTTCCTCTTCACAGTATGAGAGGTGAGGATTCAGGTGTTTAGGATTCTGTGTGGAGTTTATCAGAGCATGGACTGTAGTTTACCCCTTGACCCCACAGCTGGCTGGCTGCCTGCTCCCAAGCGTGTCTCTGCTATACGGGTTGTCGCATTCTAACCGTACACACTTTGGTCACGCTCCCTTGCCACACTCAATTCGTCTCCCACAGACCCCTTTCCACTCACTGGTGCCCCCGACCACACCAGCCAATCTTGCAGAGAATGACCCCTGCATGAACTACTGGTTCACTGCTACTATAGAATACATATGCTCTGCATGTCACATGGGGTCAGGAGACTTTTCTGGTCATAACGACCAGCTATGAACTTGTTTTTGCTGGTCTAATAATGTGGTGAGTAGCAAATCATGGGCCTGCACACATCAGAAGCAGACTGCACAGGTGAACATCTCTCTGTGGAATGGCACTCAGACACTGTTGCTTCATACGCATTCACTGTGGGGACTCCGGATCAGGCAACAGCTTGTGTCCAAGGTTACATACTGATGATAGATGGCGTTTTCACGGCCCTGTCCAAAATACCTCACCGATACTCCCGTAAGAAAGACCCGAATGTGATTGATAGACCTGCACTGCCTTTGTATTCGCCAGACAGATGCGTTCATCAAGTCCTTTTAGCAGCTGAAATTGGTGAAGAGCTCTCTGAAATTGGAAACGTTGGAGGGGGCCATGTTCTAGATGGTTGCTTAATGAACTGGCAGCGGCAGACTAATGTTTGGGTCATACATCAGAAGTATTAACTTCAAATAGGAGGCTTTGAAGATATAAAAAAAAGAGCCTGTGTGTGATTTTGGGGAGTGTGTGGGTTTGTGGATTGATAGATGGGGGGATGTGGTGTGTGGAAGAGTAGTGCGCAAATTCTAGCCATCTGTTAGGTAACAAAACAAAGGCATGTCATCCTGAAAGGAGACCTGAGAGATAGAACAGTGGCTTTCTCAGATCTGCTCACAGGAGATGTGATTAAGGAGTAAGCAGCACTCCTTGTGCCTCATTTAATTTATAGCCACCTGTCCTTTTCTCTTCTTCTCTGCGTGTGGTTGAACGGAAGCTACCAGCTAGCGCCCAGTTAGCGTTAAAACCACCAAGGCCAACTAATGCGCCAGTTGCTCTGCTGTGCTGCACTGTACTGTTAAAGCACATCTAACCCTATCTATCTACAACAACAGAGTCAGAGTTGATCCATCTATGCCTTTCTGTTTGTGATGATTAGTTTTTGTTTATTTCCAACAAAGCTAGGAGCTCCCCAGGGCTCTATTCTAGTCCCTTTTCGTTGCGCTGAGCGGAGATGTCCATGGGGATTGTTTAGGCATCATACTCCATCTCTCAGTGCTAATTCTTTATTCTCCAATTTCCCCGTATCATGTTGTTGACGATGCTCCGGCTCTGCACTCACTGGGGTCCCCCGATGAAGGTGTGGGCTGATTTGAAGCATTTTAGCATCAGTACATTAAACATTAGTTAAGTGACGTCTGTATCTGGAGGTTTGGGGGGGATGTGAAAATGATCGACGGGACTAGTGTGAACTTTTCCCGTGGTCTGATTGATCCACTTAATTAAGTGATTCAATGGGCCCTCTGTCCCGACACGCTTCCCTCCTTCCCTCCCTCCGTCTTTCCCTCCCTCTCATCCTTCCATCCACCCATCTTCCTTTGACCACGGTTGATTTAAAGTCTCTCTCTCACTCCCCTCCCTCTGAAAAAGGAACCAAGCGACATTCCAAACCCTGAGTGATGTAAACAGTGAGAGAGAAAGAGAGCCAGAAAGTATATAAGAAGAAGAAGAAGAAGAGAGAGAGAGAGACTGACAGAGAGAGAGAGAGAGAGAGAGAAAGGAAAGGAAAGGAGCAACATACAAAAACATAATTCTGACAAAGCCTAACATAGAGGTGGGGCTGGGGCAATAAGGATTTGAAGTATTGGGAGTGGCTCAGAAGCACATAACTGTCACTAAGGTGGAGTGGTTGTGACGCTCCTGCTGCTGGTGTTGAGTTCCACTGAGGGGCTGGCCTGATGGGGCCTGATGATGTGCTGAATCATGGCAGGCAGAAATAGTCCCAAGCCACCGTCTCAGTAGGCACTCAGTACTTCCATTGATAATGACACAGTTAGGTGTCATTCTTTCTTTCTCTCTCTCTCTTTCTCTCGCTCTCTCACTAAATCGCTCAAATCAATCAATCAAATGTACTTTATAAAGCCCTTTTTACATCAGCAGTTGTCGCAAAGTGCGAGTGTCTCTCTCGCTCTTTCTCTCTCGCTCTTTCTCTCGCTCTCTCTGACCCTTTTCTCTTTCTCAGACATCCCCCCTCCGTCTCTCTCACGATCACTCTCTTTCTCTCTCATGCTCTCTCTTTGTGTCTCCCCCTCTCTATCTCTATCCTCCCACCACCACTCTCTCCCTTCCTCTTTCTCTGTTGCTCCAGAACACTCATCCACAGGCTTAGGCACTGTGCGTTGCTCTCCGAGGGACATAATAAGGGAGCGTGGGCGTCTGCGAACAAGCCTGGATGAAAATGGCACATCTCCAGTCCTGCTACTGTGCTCTGACCTCTTCGTGGTAACACTGCCTTAAGAAGAGTGTGTGTGTGTGTGTGTGTGTGTGTGTGTGTGTGTGTGTGTGTGTGTGTGCCCTGCTGACTGAAAGCCATCCAAGAGGCAATTTTAAACCAGGCTAATCCTACTCTGGCTGTACTCTCCGGATTGTGTTTAGACCAAAAAGGGCATTTTAATAACGACAAAAGAACCTTCATTTAAATCATCCACACCTCGGAAAAACCTCGGCCCATACATTAGGCTGTAAGTTTTAAGCGCTATTTGAGAGGGATGATGGGCTATTTTGCTGGACTTAATATCCTACACACAACATACTGCTCTGTACACTTCATATTCCCATGCTCTCCTCTCCCCATCATGGTTCCCAGTGATACATTGCTGTCCATTGAGTGTTATGTTGCTCTCCGTTCCCCCTTGCCCCTGGTACTGGGGATGGTCTTGGTGGGCGAGTGTATGTCTGTCTGACTCAGTTGGTCATCTCCGACAAGGCCATTGCTCTGCCTCGGCCCCATTGCCCTCTCTCTGTCTTCATTCCACCGTGTGGTTATCTAAAGGGACGTTTGACCTTCACTTCATGACTGTGTATGTATCTGACTCTGTGTGTGTGTGTGTGTGTGTGTGTGTGTGTGTGTGTGTGTGTGTGTGTGTGGTGTGCGTGTGTGTGTGTGTGTGTGTGTGTGTGTGTGTGTGTGTGTGTGGACGTGGGTGTGTGTGTGGACGTGGGTGTGTGTGTGGACGTGTGTGTGGACGTGGGTGTGTGTGTGGACGTGGGTGTGTGTGTGGACATAGGTGTGTGTGTGGACGTAGGTGTGTGTGTGGACGTAGGTGTGTGTGTGGACGTAGGTGTGTGTGTGGGACGTGTGTGTGTGTGTGTGTGTTTCAAATCAAAGCAAAGCAAATTGCGTTTGTCACATACGCCAAATACAACAGTGAAATGCTTACTTACAAGCACTTCATATACAATGCAGTTTGAAGAAAAAGTAAGTGTTAAAGTTTTTAATAAATAAACTGAAGTAAACAACAAATAAATACAAATAAAAATGAAAAAAATAAGAAAATAGAAAAGTAACAAATAATTAAAGAGCAACAATAAAATAACAGTAACAAGTCTATGTACAGGGGCACATGTTAGTCAAGGCAATTGAGGTAATATGTACATGTAGGTAGACTTAAAGTGGCTATGCATAGATAATAAACAGAGTAGCAGCAGCTTTAAAATGGGGGGGCAATGAAAATAGTATGAGTAGCAATTTGGTTAGCTCTTCAGGCGTCTTGTGGCTTGGGGTAGAAGCTGTTAAGAACCCTTTTGGACCTAGACTTGGCTCTCTGGTACCGCTTGCCGTGCGGTAGCAGAGAGAACAGTCTATGACTAGAGTGGCTGGAGTCTTTGACAATTTTTAGGGCCTTCCTCTGACACTGGTATAGAGGTCCTGGATGTCAGGAAGCTTGGCCCCAGTGATGTATTGGCCGAATGCACTACCCTCTGTAAATGCCTTGCGGTCGGAGGATGCCATACAACAGATGCCATACCAGGCAGTGATGCAACCATGCTCTCAATGGTACAGCTGTAGAACTTTTTGAGGATCTGAGGACCCATGCCAAATCTTTTCAGTCTCCTGAGAGGGAAAAGGTGTTGTCATTCACTCTTCACAACTGTCTTGGTGTGCTTGGACCATGTCAGTTTGTTGGTGATGTGGACACCAAGGAACTCGAAGCTTTCAACCTGCTCCATTACAGCCCAGTCGTTGAGAATGGGGGCATGCTCGGCCCTCATTTTCCTGTAGTCCACAATCATCTCCTTTGTCTTGATCAAGTGGAGGGATAGGTTGTCTGTCTGTCTGTGTGTGTGTGTGCGAAGGGGGTTGTAGTGTTATATTTAGTATTATACCTCTCTCTAGTTGTACCTCTCTAGCTGTACCTCTCTCTAGTTGTACCTCTCTAGTTGTACCTCTCTAGTTGTAACTCTCTCTAGTTGTACCTCTCTCTAGTTGTACCTCTCTAGTTGTACCTCTCTAGCTGTACCTCTCTAGCTGTACCTCTCTAGCTGTACCTCTCTCTAGCTGTACCTCTCTCTAGCTGTACCTCTCTCTAGTTGTACCTCTCTCTAGTTGTACCTCTCTCTAGTTGTACCTCTCTAGCTGTACCTCTCTAGTTGTACCTCTCTATAGCTGTACCTCTCTCTAACTATAACCTCTCTCTAGCTGTACCTCTCTCTAGCTGTACCTCTCTGTAACTATACCTCTCTCTAACTATACCTCTCTCTAACTATACCTCTCTCTAGCTGTACCTCTCTCTAGCTGTACCTCTCTCTAGCTGTACCTCTCTCTAGCTGTACCTCTCTCTAGCTGTACCTCTCTCTAGTTGTACCTCTCTCTAGTTGTACCTCTCTAGCTGTACCTCTCTCTAGCTGTACCTCTCTCTAGCTGTACCTCTCTCTAGTTGTACCTCTCTCTAGTTGTACCTCTCTAGCTGTACCTCTCTCTAGCTGTACCTCTCTCTAGCTGTACCTCTCTCTAGCTGTACCTCTCTCTAGCTGTACCTCTCTCTAGTTGTACCTCTCTCTAGTTGTACCTCTCTAGCTGTACCTCTCTCTAGCTGTACCTCTCTAGCTGTATCTCTCTCTAGTTGTACCTCTCTAGCTGTACCTCTCTCTAGCTGTACCTCTCTCTAGTTGTACCTCTCTAGCTGTACCTCTCTCTAGTTGTACCTCTCTCTAGTTGTACCAGTTGTACCTCTCTAGCTGTACCACTCCCCTCTCTCCCTCTCTCTCTCTCTACCCCCCCCCCCCCCACCCTCTCTCTCGCTCCCCTGAGCTTTACCCACACAATGCCCTTTACACAGGAGCTTAAATGTCCTGCTGCATTATTCAGCTAGGATGGCTATGCACACTGCTCAGGGTTAAACATCATCTGTATCTGACAGGAAGCATGTGGCGTGGCCGTGTGTTTGAGAGAATGTGTCTGTGTGTGATAGTAAGGGGCTTGTCCCCCCAGACACTTTTATTAACGCTGAATGCAATGTCCCACCATCACCGCCTCTCTACATTACACACGCACACACACACACACACACACACACACACACTCACACATAGCGGTACAACCGATGGCAGCAGGAGCATTTCTGCTGGACGGACATTGGGAAGTGTGTGTGTGTGTGTGTGTGTGTAAGCTTGGAGTTCTGCAAGCGGAAAATTAAACATCTGCACAGTACAATAAGTATTTAGGGTCCATTGACCAGTGGTCTGGAGAGGAGTGGCTGCATGGCATTTAATGTTATTGATCTGCAATATAAAGGCAGAGAGGAGAGTCATAACGAGAGAGAGAGAGAGAGAGAGAGAGAGAGAGAGAGAGAGAGAGAGAGAGAGAGAGAGAGAGGCCTGCTGTCAAGGTTGCTAGACTTTAGAAAAGCAAGTGTAGTATTTATGTGGACTACAGTGCCTTGCGAAAGTATTCGGCCCCCTTGAACTTTGCGACCTTTTGCCACATTTCAGGCTTCAAACATAAAGATATAAAACTGTATTTTTTTGTGAAGAATCAACAACAAGTGGGACACAATCATGAAGTGGAACAACATTTATTGGATATTTCAAACTTTTTTAACAAATCAAAAACTGAAAAATTGGGCGTGCAAAAAAATACAGTTTTATATCTTAATGTTTGAAGCCTGAAATGTGGCAAAAGGTCGCAAAGTTCAAGGGGGCCGAATACTTTCGCAAGGCACTGTATGTACAAAAAGTGGTGTAATTTCTATTTCACTTAATATGGATAGAAATACCCTCAAATTAAAGCTGACCGTCTGCACTTTAACCTTATGTGTTTAAGGTTTACTTTAACAAAGTGCTGGAGTACAGAGCCAAAACAACAACAACATGTGTCACTGTCCCAATACTTTTTGAGCTCGCTGTAAAATGATTTTGCATAGAATCTGAACCTAGGTCTGCTATAACCCATGTATTCGAACTGCACCACATCAACTACTTCTGTCTCCTCCTTCACTTTGTCTTTGTTTGTTCTGAAAGGGACTGGGGCCGTTTGGTACATTACGGATGTGTGTTCTCTTTGTCTTTGTTTGTTCTGAAAGGGACTGGGGCCGTGTGGTACATTACGGATGTGTGTTCTCTTTGTCTTTGTTTGTTCTGAAAGGGACTGGGGCCGTGTGGTACATTACGGATGTGTGTTCTCTTTGTCTTTGTTTGTTCTGAAAGGGACTGGGGCCGTGTGGTACATTACGGATGTGTGTTCTCTTTGTCTTTGTTTGTTCTGAAAGGGACTGGGGCCGTGTGGTACATTACGGATGTGTGTTCTCTTTGTCTTTGTTTGTTCTGAAAGGGACTGGGGCCGTGTGGTACATTACGGATGTGTGTTCTCTTTGTCTTTGTTTGTTCTGAAAGGGACTGGGGCCGTGTGGTACATTACGGATGTGTGTTCTCTTTGTCTTTGTTTGTTCTGAAAGGGACTGGGGCCGTTTGGTACATTACGGATGTGTGTTCTCTTTGTCTTTGTTTGTTCTGAAAGGGACTGGGGCCGTGTGGTACATTACGGATGTGTGTTCTCTTTGTCTTTGTTTGTTCTGAAAGGGACTGGGGCCGTTTGGTACATTACGGATGTGTGTTCTCTTTGTCTTTGTTTGTTCTGAAAGGGACTGGGGCCGTGTGGTACATTACGGATGTGTGTTCTCTTTGTCTTTGTTTGTTCTGAAAGGGACTGGGGCCGTGTGGTACATTACGGATGTGTGTTCTCTTTGTCTTTGTTTGTTCTGAAAGGGACTGGGGCCGTGTGGTACATTACGGATGTGTGTTCTCTTTGTCTTTGTTTGTTCTGAAAGGGACTGGGGCCGTGTGGTACATTACGGATGTGTGTTCTCTTTGTCTTTGTTTGTTCTGAAAGGGACTGGGGCCGTGTGGTACATTACGGATGTGTGTTCTCTTTGTCTTTGTTTGTTCTGAAAGGGACTGGGGCCGTTTGGTACATTACGGATGTGTGTTCTCTTTGTCTTTGTTTGTTCTGAAAGGGACTGGGGCCGTTTGGTACATTACGGATGTGTGTTCTCTTTGTCTTTGTTTGTTCTGAAAGGGACTGGGGCCGTGTGGTACATTACGGATGTGTGTTCTCTTTGTCTTTGTTTGTTCTGAAAGGGACTGGGGCCGTGTGGTACATTACGGATGTGTGTTCTCTTTGTCTTTGTTTGTTCTGAAAGGGACTGGGGCCGTGTGGTACATTACGGATGTGTGTTCTCTTTGTCTCTGTTTGTTCTGAAGGGGACTGGGGCCGTTTGGTACGTTACGGATGTGTGTTCTCTTTGTCTTTGTTTGTTCTGAAAGGGACTGGGGCCGTTTGGTACGTTACGGATGTGTGTTCTCTTTGTCTTTGTTTGTTCTGAAAGGGACTGGGGCCGTTTGGTACATTACGGATGTGTGTTCTCTTTGTCTTTGTTTGTTCTGAAAGGGACTGGGGCCGTGTGGTACATTACGGATGTGTGTTCTCTTTGTCTTTGTTTGTTCTGAAAGGGACTGGGGCCGTGTGGTACATTACGGATGTGTGTTCTCTTTGTCTTTGTTTGTTCTGAAAGGGACTGGGGCCGTTTGGTACATTACGGATGTGTGTTCTCTTTGTCTTTGTTTGTTCTGAAAGGGACTGGGGCCGTGTGGTACATTACGGATGTGTGTTCTCTTTGTCTTTGTTTGTTCTGAAAGGGACTGGGGCCGTTTGGTACATTACGGATGTGTGTTCTCTTTGTCTTTGTTTGTTCTGAAAGGGACTGGGGCCGTTTGGTACATTACGGATGTGTGTTCTCTTTGCCGTTGTTATTTTGCTTGGCTGTTAAAGTTATTTCCTGATACCTCGAATGGCTCTGAAATACTTCATTTGTCATTTCACTGCCTGGGCCGACTGTATGGGTTCACCAGCCTACAGAGACATCCCTCTCTCCAAGTTCCCTTCTTTAGTTCCCCCTCCCATCCATACGCTCCCTCCATCTCCTTGGGGTGGAAAGGATTAATCTACTTACCGGGTGGTATTTCAGTCTCATAGTCAAGGCGACGCAACAGCTTCAGTTCAGCCACGTGTTGCTTTGGCAATGTTTATCTCTTCAAAAAAACAACAACGCTGAATTGGAGGGGCGTCTGTCTCTTTCTCCCCCCACCCCCTCTCTGAATTCAATTCAATTTAAGGGCTGTATTGTCATGGGAAACATATGTTAACATTGCCAAAGCAAGTGGAGTAGATAATAAACAAAATGAACAGTGTAAACATTACACTCACAGTAGTTCCAAAAGAATAAAGCCATTTCAAATGTCATATAATGTCTTTATATAGTGGTGTAACGATGTGCAAATAGTTAAAGTGCAAAGGGGAAAATCAATAAACATAAATATGGGTTGTATTTACAATGCCCCCTCCCCCCTCCCCCCCACTGGCACACTAACATACACACACATACACATCCCTCTGCAGTAGTAGAAGCCTTTGTCTCCTGTGAGAAGCTGTCAGCAGCTGGTTGGTGTTGGCTACCGCCAGTCCCGGGCATCTTTATGGGCCTATAATTGGGCCCTCCTGTTGTGGCTCCAAGTCTGCTCATATGTCCTTCTGTTTATGTGTGTGCGTGTGCACTGTGTGGGGAATTTGTTGGCAAACATCTGGGTTGAGAGATTTAGCATTTAGAAAGCACAGCTATTTGTTATCCTGTTGGGCAGGCTGTGTAACAGACACTTTCCGAAAGCATGGCTTCATGAAATTACAGAAGTTGTTGTGCCGCAGACACAGGCATCCGGAAAACAACGTCTGTATTCCAAATGACACCCTATTCCCTAAACAGTGCACTACTTTTGACCAATGCCCATCGGGGCGCAGACCTTATAGCCCTGTGGTCCCTGGCCAAAAGCAGTGCACTATATAGAGAATGGGGTTCGCAAGTTGAGTCGCAGCCTAAAGTCTGAAGTGACAGCGAGTAAGCCCGGGACGCCTCTGAGGGCTGCTGGGAAAGGCTGCGTTGTCTAAGGGGCATGAAATGAAATGTCCCTCAGCTTTAGGGAGAACAAGAAAAAGTTAAATGTGCCGTCGTGGACAGCCGGCAGAACACACCAGCTAGCTGATGTACTTCCAGAAACTTTGTTTTTTTTTGGGGTCCGAGTTTCTTACGCGCCTCCAAACTTTAACTTTTTCCCCCAGTCAGCCAAGAGTAGATGCAACAGGTGCTTTTCACGATTCCCACATCTGGATTTTATTATATTTAAACATATAGGACTGAAAGCTTGAAAGTGTGTGTGGGTGGGTGCGTGTTCGTGCGTGCATGTGTGTTTTGCAATGATACCACAGGTTAGAATATATATATATATATATATATATATATATATATATATATATATATATATATATATATATATACTGAACAAAAATAAAAACCAAACATGTAAAGTATTGGTCCCATGTTTCATGAGCTGAAATACAAAAATCCCAGAAATGTCCCATACGCACAAAAAGCTTATTTCTCTCAAATGATGTGCACACATTTCTTTACAACCCTGTTAATGAGCATTTCTCCAAAATAATCCATCCACCTGACAGGTTTGGCATGTCAAGAATTTGGCAGTATGTTCAGCCAGCCTCACAACCACACACCACATGTACCCACACCAGCCCAGGACCTCCACAGCCTGCCTGCCGAGTGGGTGGGCCCAGTTGAATTATTTCCTTATATGAACTCTTAACACAGTAAACATTTCAGAAATTGTTGCATGTTGTGTTTATATTTATGTTCAGTGTATTATCTCTATGGCTGTACAGCCTTACTGCCTTCTTGTCTATTTGCTGAGATATTGCTGGAAACAGAGTGCCTATCTACTGTATTTAATATGAGTATCACTGAGGAGCAGTGAAGGTCTGAGTGTAGTGTAGTAGTTATGGTAATGTCTGTCCTATTGATTTGACACACATGGATTCCAGGGTTGAGGCATCCCTGGTGGAACTTGCCCATGAGGCCCTTCACCACGGACGGTCATGTCTTACTCGATACACCCTCATTAAGCTGATTGCTACAGCATCACCGTTTAATTACAGTAAAACCAAAACAAGGCCTCTTCTTGTCTAAGTTGGAGGCGGAATCAGAGATGTGGTGAGGGGGGTTTGGCTGTGAGGACGGCGGGGGGCACTAGATCATGACGTCTACCTGTGTATATCCTGGGCGGGGTGGGTTGGTGGTTCCCTAAATATAAATAATACCTTATTTATATTTAGGGAACCACCAACCCACCCCGCCCAGGATATACACAGACTCTTCCTCTCTCTCTGTGTCTGTCTGTCTGTCTGTCTGTCTCTCTCTCTGTGTCTCTCCCTGTCTGTCTCTCTCTGTCTCTCTCTCTCTCACACACACCAACCCCCCTGCCACTCACACCAACAAAGTTCAGAGATTACTTATTTGTCTCTGACAAGCGGTTTCAGCTCGCCATTTGCATTTGAGGTTTGATCCAACAGAAACGGCCATGTGGACAACGAAACACGTTGAGGCATTATTTTACTGTAATCGAGGAGAAGTTATTCTGTCTAACGATACTTTTTATGTCTCAACTCCTCAAATTGTGTGCAGAGCGGACACTATTACAACTGGAGTATCAACGAACATTGATTCTGGTAAAGTAATGCTATTGCTGTAGCATGTACCTACCGCTAGCAGCATTTTAGCCAAAGACTGTTGTACTAGCTGTCTAGACTGTTTTATAAATGTGCAATCCTCATAAAACACAATTATACAAGGAATTGGCAACTCAAGTCTCTTTCTGAGAAGTAAAGTAGGCCATTTGATTTCAGCATCTGAACAAAGTGGACAGGCTAACATGCTGCTCAAACAGTTGGCGAACGTGTTCAGAACATTATCTTTACAAGGTCCTTTGCTGTTGTTCTGGGATTGATTTGCACTTTTCGCACCAAAGTACGTACATCTCTAGGAGACAGAACGTGTCTCCTTCCTCAGCAGTATAACGGCTGCGTGGTCCCATGGTGTTTACACTTGCGTACTATTGTTTGTACAGATGAATGTGGTACCTTCAGGCATTTGGAAATTGCTCCCAAGGATGATCCAGACTAGTGGAGTTTTTTTTCTGAGGTCTTGGCTGATTTCTTTTGATTTTCCCGTGGTGTCAAGAAAAGAGGCACTGAGTGTGAAGGTAGGCCTTGAAATACATTCACAGGTACATAGGCACAGTCAACTTAGTGTATGTAAACTGCTGACCCACTGGAATTGTGTTACAGTGAATTATAAGTGAAATAATCTGTCTGTGAACAATTGTTGGAAAAAGTACTTGTGCCATGCACAAAGTACATGTCCTAACCGACTTACCAAAACTCTAGTTTGTTAACAAGACATTTGTGGAGTGGTTGAAAAACAAGTTTTAATGACTCCAACCTAAGTGTATGTAACCTCCCGAATTCAACTGTACCTGCTACAAGAATCAATCAATCAATCAAATGTATTTATGAAGCCCTTTTTACATCAGCAGATGTCACAAAGTGCCATACTGTCACGGCCTGACATTAGAGATCCCTATTATTATCTGTTTGGTTAGGTCAGGATGTGACTCGGGTGGGAAAGTCTATGTTTTCTATTTCTTTGTTTTTGGCCGAGTGTGGTTCCCAATCAGAGGCAGCTGTCTATCGTTCTCTCTGATTGGGTATCATATATAATTTGTCCTTTTCCTTTTGCGTTTTGTGGGATCTTGTTTTCTGTTTTGTGTACCTGACAAAACTGTGCGCTTTCGTTTTCACTTTGGTTGTTTTGTTTGAGTGTTTAATTATTATTTTTTTAAATCATCAACAATTTCCACGCTGCACTTTGGTCCACTTCTTTTGACGAGAGCCGTTACATATACAGAAACCCAGCCTGAAACCCCAAACAGCAAGCAATGCAGATGTAGAAGCTCTCTAGAAAGGCAGGAACCTAGGAAGAAACCTAAGAATGAACCAGGCTCTGACGAGTGGCCAGTCCTCTTCTGGCTGTGCCGGGTGGAAATTATAAGAGTACAATATGTTTGAAGTTAGTCATTATTAGGGAATGTGCATTTGCACCGTTCTGGTTAAATTTGTTATCAAAAAGGGCATTTTCATAGACAGACTTCAAAGCCAGATCAGTGATTATTGCAACAAAAAAAGCAGGTTAAACTATTTTGATGAGATAATGTAATTATTAGTGGGGTTTATACTGTATTTAGCCTAATTTGACACACCCTGAATTCATTAGATTATTGCTGACTGTTTGAAATGCTATGTATTTTACTTTTAATTGTACAACAAAGCTCATTTAGATTTTGTTGTTGTTGTTGTTGAAATCAAGAAAAATATATCGTGAATCACCCATAAGTTTCACAAAATGTAGATATGATTTTTAGTCCGTATCGCCCTGCCCTAGTGGAAATTCTGCAACCATAAACGTGATGTTGTTTTTAATGTGCCAGGGCCTCGCCCAGATACCCTTCCTGTTAATATCCCAAGCCAATTGAAATATGTACGGTTACTGCAGACGAGCAGTTTTATTATCAGACTATTCTTTTTATACGTCTTTATTGAGTTTCTTTACCTTCTGAGTTCCCTTCCAATTTTTTCCTCGCCTTGTTCCCTTGCATTAATAGGTTTCTTGAGGGGGAGCAGCGAAAGGAAGCCGTCAGGGACAGAGATATGGATTTGTTGTATCACCTCGTCTATATCTCAGGGTTAAACAGCGATTCTTGCTGCCTCATCAAGGGAACACAGGGAGCGGATTTGGCTGGGATTGGATTCATTCGTTTGCCCTTCGTTACGTGTTCTTTTATTCATTACCGTTGCGAGCAGTGCTATATAAAAACGTATATGTGTAGCTACCGTATAGAAGTAGAGCTTTCCCATGAGTAATGGATGGAGGTCTCTATTAGGTAACTGTGAGTTCTAAAAGCTGGACGTATAATTCAAACGAACCACAGTACACCCTCGGCACGGAAGAAGGCTGGAACAAAGGAATCCGCCCTCATCCACATTTAAACACAGCCTATTTTAAACGCACTTAAACACGCTCCGTCTTTGCTTCTATGCATAACACACACTGACACGTGGACACGTGAGCGCACACACACGTACACACCAGTGGCGGTCAGTGCCGTTTAGGATGAGGGAGGACAATAATACCTTTTCATGAGCACGGCCTTAATACTATTACAGCTTATTGGATGGCTGTCGTTCACATTCCATTCACCCAGTTCAATGTAACATCGATAGGTTTAGGCTACTACCTGATAATGGAATTTTCCTTTTACCCATCATGAGGTTGCTACAACCTAGCCTAGGAATGAAAGTTTACAATGGAGGCGCTCACTGGCCGAGAGAACATTTTAAGGTGACAGACAGTGACACATGGACAGACAGTGACACATGCAATGGCGCCTTGCACACTCTTGCCTGCATCTAGCTGATCATTAATCCAATAGTTCTTTAGGACGAGTTCAGGTATTTGTTGTCCCTGTTTCGTTTGCTTCCGTTTAAAAAAAATAAAAATTCAACAGAATCGGCGGAATGAATACACCCTTGATCACGCATAAACACAGTTCATTTTCATTGCAGCCACGTTGTATTCATTCTAGCCTCTATGCACTCTCCTCCGCTCACCTTTTCCCTTCATTTGTGGACTTCATTGAACAACACATCAGTTGTATGTGACCAGGCGATGCTAGCTAGCTGTTGCTTATGGTTTCAGTACTAGAATCAAGTCAAATTTATTTATAAAGCCCTTCTTACATCAGCTGATATCTCAAAGTTCTGTACAGAATGGCCAATACATCTGAATCTGTATCTACATCTATAGAGATTCATTCTCTGATACTTTGATTGGGTGGACAACGTGTCAGTTCATGCTGCAAGAGCTCCCTGGAAGTAGTCATAATTACTGTGTAAGTCTATGGAAGGGGGTGAGAACCAAGAGTCTCTTAGGTTTTGTATTGAAGTCAATGTACCCAGAGGAGGACAGAAACTAGCTGTCCTCCGGCTACACCATGGTGCTACCCTACAGAGTGCTGTTGAGGCTACTATAGACCTTCATTGCTAAACAGTGTGTTTTAATCAATTATTTGGTGACGTGAATATATTTAGTATAGTTTTATCTAAAAAGGATCACTTTTTCAATGTTTTACCATTTTTTATTTTTGGAAATTCCCCTTCCTCCTCTGAGGAGCCTCCACTGGTACACATCCACCCGCATGCACGCTAGCATGAACACAAACACGCACATGTTCTTATGTCCATTCCCTCCGAAATGTAGAAGGTAAGACGACTTCAGCAAAAGGCCACCATATACCTTCACATTGTTTCGTAACTCATAAAAATGTATTGGCCAGTGACAGGCAGAGACATTACTTCATCACTATCTGTCTCCTTCTTTTCTTTGAGGGGCCCCTGATAGAGTGGATAAGTGGTCACTGACTGACCCTGCAATTGCATGGAACATACAGATGTAGGAACTTCATTTGACCACTCGTTTGTTCCTGAGTATTTTTCTGCGCCAGAGGAAATGCAGTTGAGCTTCACGAGTCACTAAAAACCTGGTTATATTAACATTATTCCACTTTTCATCTCACCTTATTTTGACCAGTTAAATAGCCTAACCACCAATCAAGCAGCCTTACGGACTAAACGGTCAAATCCTGTTGTCGCAGGATTATTTTTGCCGCGACAGGCCAACTACATCTGTAGTTTCAGATTAAGATGCTACCAGCTCTCTTATCATTCTGTCGCTTCCCTCACAAAACCTTCACTGTGCATTTGTCAAGTTGATGCTCGCCATTCTCTTGCTAAGTGAGCCGGGGTTTGGGTTATACATGTGTGTGTGTGTGTGTGTGTGCATGACTGATGTTAGGTTCTTTGGTTCGGCACCCCCTCCAGAGTTCACCGTGTTCCTTTCATCATTTACACTGCAACATGTAACCCACAGCGGAGACAATGGCAGGGTACTACTGCAGTCACACACTGAATCATTCTGTCGTTTTGTGTGTGCGTGTCTGTGTGTGTCTGTGTGTGTGTGTCCTGCTGTCATCTGAGACATCTCTCCAGTGCTCCGCGATACGTTTAAGTAAGAGTAAAGTATTACATTGTCATCAGCATGACTTGAAACCGATATGTTGCTCACTATGTTGCTTACTACATAATGAGCTAACTCTCTGAATACGTCTCTCTGCCTCAACACTTGCAGAGAGAGACCGAGGACGCTGTCACGAGGGTCATTTGTGTTCTGCTCTGACTCCATTTATCAACAGACAATGGAATTACCCAGACTCCTTTAATGGAGCTCAATGTATCATTAGCAAGGAACCAATAATGTATCATGTCGCCCGAGGCACTATTCGGAGTCCCGGGTTTGCTCGGGTGGGCTTGTCTCTGCTTCGCACGGGGTGATTTAAATGTAGCCTTCATGCTCGTCAAATACTGTAGCTTGTGTCTTAGTTACTATTTAGAGTAATTTTACACCCAGAGAAAAGTTACTGGTCGAGTCAAATTACTCTAAGAGTAAAAAGGTATCTTACAGTAACTTTAGAAGTAAGAAGAGGCTGATAATTCCTGGTTGTTACTATGTCTGCAAAACTTTGTCTTCAAACTGGTAAAAAAGTGATCTGGCCTCCAGCTTCAAGGGATAAAGGGATCATTGTGATCTCATGGATGGTCGGTCCTTGCATCCACACCTCTACATTTCTCCACTTCCATCCCATCATACAGGTAAAAGGTTAACTGGCCTGTAGGCCTCTACCTCCAGCATATCAATGGCATTTCAGTTCATTTCAGTTCATTGCTGAAATGTAGGTTCTTTCATGACCTAGTTTCCCTCGTTTGTTTTTGGTGCATGAATCCAACCTGGAGGCATCTCTCAAATAAATGGTGTGTTTCAGTATTTGGCAGCTGAGAATTGTACGCAGTGTTGTCCCGAGGCAAAGCCAGGCCCAGCTTAACCACAGCGAGCCCCACTACGCTCTCGGAGCTTCTGAGAAGCTAGCTGACGCATAGGGACACCCAACAGCTGTTTGCTTGGATGGCTGTTAGCTTGTCTCTCCCCCTGTGTGGGAAGCTCGGCTCATTACGCCTCCATTTCGGCATGGTAATTGTGCAACGTGGGGCCATTACCGTAACCAAATACAGATCCCGGAAGCTACGAAGCTAGAAACACCCCCACAACCCTTCTCAGTGGACTTGTGGAAGCGTTGACTTGTAGACACTCCTCCTGCTTCCCTGGAGCCAGACTTGAGGGTCCAATTTGATTTGGAGTCCTGTTCCTCGATTTACCCCCAAGCTGATTTTGGCAAAACAGGCCCCAGACGGCAGCACATTT
Source organism: Oncorhynchus mykiss (assembly GCF_057628025.1). Lineage (NCBI taxonomy): Eukaryota > Metazoa > Chordata > Actinopteri > Salmoniformes > Salmonidae > Oncorhynchus > Oncorhynchus mykiss. The sequence goes on along the minus strand of NC_143031.1, from coordinate 57,611,729 downwards.
TACAAGGACATTCCCTCTAGTGCTTTAGCTGGGCGCGTGTTTCATTTAGTGCTTCAGGATGCCTTTTCTCTTCTATACTCTATGTGTCTCACTCCAAACTGATGTACAGTAGGTTATACGGGTAGAGTAGCAGTTTTAGAACCAACATCCACTGACGTTGAGGAACCATTAAAACCAAGTCTGGTGTGTCTAATTGACTACACAGTTTCTGAAGAACAGAGAGGTGCTTCCTGAATCTGCCCAATAAGGTTTTCTGTTTTTCCAAACTAGGTCAAAAGTAGAGTGCTAGACATAGGGACTATGTCATTTGGGACTCTACCTCAAAGTAAATTTTCTGTAATTAGCAATATGACTCTTTGACTGCTGTAACATTATTTATTAGGAGCTTGAACGGCGCCTGGATGCTTCCACCCCCTTTGGAGAGCTTCCCATGCATGTTTCAGAAGAACACATGAAAGGAGAACTTGGAGAACTTGAAGGGAGTATCCCAGATTGAATATTCCCCCATGTATGTACTTTTATTTCCTTCAAACTTAAAAAGAGTCCTACTTTTCAATGATATTTTCTCTCAAGTCACCTTGCCAGTCTGTAAACTTGGCTTTATCATGCTCCAACTGACTTGTATCCACACACGCTCGCGTACCCACATACACGCTCTCTCACGCACACACACATACACCGCTCACACCACACGGCGCCCCAGGCCCATGTTAAAACCCTCAGCGTGGTATGGAGTCTGCCAGGCTGGAAGCTTAGTTTGGCTCTGGTGTATTGCACAGGTCAGTCCCAGCAGGGGCCTTCAATGAAAAGGCACCAGCGTCGGCAGAGATCTCCCTCTCTCTAGTGCTTTATCTGGGCACGTGTTTCAGGATGCCTTTTCTCTTCGATACTCTATGTGTCTCACTCCAAACTGATGTACAGTAGGTTATACTGGTAGAGTAGCAGTTTGAGAACCAACATCCGCTGACGTTGGGGAACCATTAAAACTAAGTCTGGTGTGTCTAATTGACTACACAGTTTCTGAAGAACAGAGAGGTACTTCCTGAATCTGTCCCAATAAGGTTTTCTGTTTTCCTAAACAGGTCCAAAGTATAGCACTAGATACAGGGACTATGGGTGACATTTGGGACTCTACCTCAAAGTAAACTTTCCATACTTAGCAATATGACTTTTTATCACTCACACAAATTTAGCTGTTAGCCCTTCTAACACACTGGCTTATTTGTGTGCGTCCTTAAACAACTTCTTATGGCTTAGATCCTGCTAACGGGATCGATATGACAACAGCCAGTGAAAGTGCAGGGCACCAAATTCAAAACAACATAAATCTCATAATTAAAATTCCTCAAACATAGAGGTATTTTATACCATTGTAAAGATAAACTTGTTGTTAATATCACCACCGTGTCCGATTTCAAAAAGGCTTTACGATGAAAGCACACAAAAAAATTATGTTAGGTCTGCAAAAAGCACACCATGCAATAATCTGAGTACAGCGCTCAGACAACAAAACAAGCCATACAGATATCAACAAGTCAGAAATAGCATTATAAATATTCACTTACGTTTGATGATTTTCATCAGAATGCACTCCCAGGAATCCCAGTTCCACAATAAATGTTTGATTTGTTCGATAAAGTCCATCATTTATGTCCAAATACCTCCTTTTTGTTTGCGCGTTTAGTACACAATCCAAACTCACGAGGCCCGGGAAAGTCCAGGGGAAAGTTCAGACGAAAAGTAATATTACAGTTCGTAGAAACATGTAAAATCAAGTATAGAATCAATCTTTAAGATGTTTTTATCATAAATCTTCAATAATGTTCCAACCGGAGAATTCCTTTGTCTGTATAAATGCAATGGAACACAAGCTAACTCTCACGAGAGCTAGCGTGATCAGCTCATGGCACTCTGGTTGACCTCTGACTCATTCAACACTCATTCCCCCCTCCTTCACAGTAGAAGCATCAAACAAGGTTCTAAAGACTGTTGACATCTAGTGGAAGCCGTAGGAAGTGCAATATGACCCCATAGACACTGCATATTCGATAGGCAATGACTTGAAAACTTACAAACCTCAGATTTCCCACTTCCTGGTTGCATTTTTTTCTCAGGTTTTTGCCTGCCATATGAGTTCTGTTATACTCACAGACATCATTCAAACAGTTTTAGAAACGTCAGTGTTTTCTATCCAGATCTACTAATAATATGCCTATATTAGCAACTGGGCCTGAGTAGCAGGCAGTTTACTCTGGGCACCTTATTCATCCAAGCTACTCAATACTGGCCTCAGCCATAAGAAGTTAACGTCCCCCTTTTCCTCACATACATTCTGCTCAAAGACACAGGAGTCCCAGTTTGAAGGCGTGTCACATTTCCTGCACACTCTAGCTTTGTCAATAACTTATGATGGCTTGCCTCCTGAACTGCTTACGAAGACGTGTTTTAGTTGTGTGAATAGGCTGGATGAAGGGTGATGAAATGCAATCAAACTATACGAGATGTCTTTCAATGTTTTATGCTCCAGGACAGCCATTGGAGTGTCCTCGGGGGGGGGGGGGGGGGGATCAGTCAGCAACATATCCCACAGGTCATTGAACTAGCAATTGCTGTATAAGAGTGCTTTATAACATTAATACAAACCTTTTGGCACCTGTTATTTTCTCTATGTAGCCTCTTGGATCTATTTTGTTCCTTTTGACTTACCGTAGATGTGCTAGGCTGAACAGTTGTTGTTCTCCTAGATCACGAACACGAGGATGGTAGAGTTGTAGCTGAGAAACCCGAGCCGTTTACAAAGAACCAAGTCTCGTTCTGCCTACATAACAGCATCACTTCCCGTCCTAACCTCTCCCTCTCCGTCCGTCAGGTGACCACCCTGGTGAACACCAGCAACAAAGGGCCCAGCAGTAAGAAGAAGGGGCGCTCCAAGAAGGCCCACGTGCTGGCCCTGTCCGTGGAGCAGGCCACGCAGAACTTCCTGGAGAAGGGCGAGCAGATCGCTAAGAACAGCCACGATCTCAAGGAGGAGCTCATCCTCGCCGTGGAGGACGTCCGCAAGCAAGGTATGTCTGCACAGGGACACCATACCATGTAGTACTCTTGTGTTTAGAGATATATGAATCCATTAAATGGGACAGCAAGGTGAAGAGAGTCCAATGTACTCACAGGGATACCATACCATACTTTTCTGGTGTATACTGTTCATGGAATGTGACAGCAAGCTCTCCAGACCCCAGGGTGTATTCTGATTCCCATCCGGAACTGCTGTGACATTATGTATTAGGAGCTTGAACGGCGCCTGGATGCTTCCACCCCCTTTGGAGCGCTTCCCATGCATGTTTCAGAAGAACACATGAAAGGGGAACTTGGAGAACTTAAAGGTAGTATCCCAGATTGAATATTCCCCCATGTGTGTACTTTTATTTCCTTCAAACTTAAAAAGAGTCCTACTTTTCAATTATATTTTCTCGCTCTGAGCCTTAAGTCACCTTGTCAGTCTGTAAACCTTGCTTTATCACGCTCCAACTGTCTCGTATCCACACACGCTCACGTACCCACATACACATACACGCTCTCTCAGACACAAGCCCTTTCACACACGCACGCATGCACGCACACACACACACACACACACACACACACACACACACACACACAAACCACTTACACCACACAGCTCCCCAAGCCCATGTTAAAACCCTTAGCATTGTATGGAGTCTGCCAGGCTGAAAGCTTAGTCTGGCTCTGGTGTATTGCCCAGGTCGGTCCCAGCAGGGGCCCTCAATGAAAAAGCACCAGCATCGGCAGAGATCTCCCTCTTTCTCTCTCACTCTCTGTCTCTCTCTTTCACTGCATGAAAATTCCCCTCCTCTTCCTCTCTTCAATCTAGAACACCTGCCCAACAAACAATGTCTGGATTCAGTTAAACCGCGTCACTCTTCAAGCAGGCACTTAGCAATCTCGCTTTCTTGTGCAGTCATCGTAGCCAATTTACTGTGGTAGCTAACAAGCTGTGGAGGAGAAAGGGTTGTGTTGAACTCAGACCCTGCTTATCAGTCATGTGTTCTGTTTTTAACATGGAAATTGATTAGGCTAGATTCCCTTGCTGAGTAAAATGTCAGTGCAGAATAGCGTAAGTGTTTGACTCTTTTGCAGCAGGCTATCTGCTTCAGAGTACAGTATTTGCATTATTTAATGTCATCGGTTAGGGCTCACTGGACACAAGCAGACATATCGTTTTCCATTTTCCATTTTAATGCCTGTCAGGTTTTTCCAGAACTCGTTTATTTACTGTCATTACATTTGACGGAGGCCCTTCTACAGGAAGTTGGCACTATCCTCTTCTTCTATTGGAGCAGGCCATCAGACTGTTAAATAGTCCCCAGTAGGCGGCCTCTGCCCGGTACCCTGCCCTAAATCATATGAATTGGGTGCGTAACCCATTAGGGCATCCACCCACGCAGCCAGCACCATCAATAAACGATGGATGTTGGCCAAATGAGCCACGTTTATGTGTCCTTAAAAACAGCCTATAGTCTAACACTATTCCTTGTCTTGATGTAAAGAATTACAAAACGTTATAGCCTATTGTTTTATTGCTTTTTACTTTCCCCAAACAACAATTGTCCACCTCATGGTTCAGCTGTCAGAGATTTGAGCACCATCAGAGCATTGCATGCATAGACCTGTAGGATTAGGTGTCCACGGTATGATATGAATATTTAGAAAAACTACATGTAAAGCATGAGAAGCTGAGGCCTAGCCCCGGAGATAGAGAGATATGCAGGCGGCATGTTACAACACAGACATGTAGTTATCCTTGTCACGTAGGCTAGCCTACTGCATCTGCTACACAAATATAGGTGTATCGAAGGAGGCTACTTCGTTCATATTTTTGTTAGAAAGATGAGCATTATATTGTCAGAATATAGGAGTAACTTTGGTAGGACTGAAACATTATTCCTCGCCTCAAGGTCAACTGTCAGAGTGAGTTGGAGTGCTGGTGGGTACTGCCTTCATATCATAGGCCTGCAGTATAATAGGTTAATAACCACACCACACCAAGCTTTCATTAGGGTACTATAAAAAGTAAGTCGAGACAATTTTTATAGGTAAAATACGAGCAGAATATTATATTGTGGCAAACCCATTACAGTTGGAACTTGATTTGGCCAAAGAAAATGGCTAAGAATGAAACAAAACACTTCCAAACTGGTTTATACCTTCTCAAAAGGTCCAGCAATTAACAAGAAAGTCTAGTGCCTACCGTCCCTAACCAATTACAGCAATGTGCTAATTATATGTATTTTACAACAGGCCTACTTATATAACCTATCTTAAACTAAATATGGAGCACACAATTAAATATACAGATTTGAATTCAAAAATGTCTCAACAGAATAAAACAAAACACATTTTGAATATTTAAAGAACTGGTTTAGAGTAACAAATATGCCCAGAATAATAACAATGGTATACTGTGATAACAATGATAAAACAAATTATTATGAATACCAAAAAATGTATTAAGTTTAAAAAAATTGCATCCTACCTGAAAAGTGAGTTGCACAGTAGCCTGCATCTTTGTCCACTTCCCTTCTTTGTCCAGTATAATATTTAAATGTGGACATGCCCCGTGTGGGCTTTTTACTATTGGCACATTCTCTAACTTTCGTTTTACTATATCTCCATTCCGTTTATTTTTATTCTGAAAAACTCCCCGGTCCTTTGCGATTACAAGCATACCCATAACAGGATGCAGCCACCACTATGCTTGAAAAATAAAGAGAGCTGTACTCAGTAGTGAGTTGTATTAGATTTGCCACAAACATGACTATTTGTATTCAGGAAAATTGCTTGAATTGCTTTTCCCCCATATTTGCAGTGTTACTTGAGTGCCTTGTTGCAAACAGGGTGCATGTTTTGGAATATTTTTATTCTGTACAGGCTTCCTTCTTTTCACTCTGTCAATTACGTTAGTATTATAGAGTAACTACAATGTTGTAATCACAGCCATTATAGTCTGTAACTGTTTTAAAGTCACGATTGGCCTCATGTTGTAATCCCTGAGCAGTTTCTTTCTTCTCCGGCAACTGAGTTGGGAAGGACGCCTGTATCTTTGTAGTGACTGGGTGTATTGATACACCATCCAAAGTGTAATTAATAACTTCACTATGCTCAAAGGGATATTCAATGTCTGATTTTTTATTTTTACCCATCTACCAATAGGTGCCCTTCTTTGCGAGGCATTGGAAAACCTCCCTGGTCTTTGTGGTTGAAACTGTGTTTGAAATGTACTGCTTGATTGAGGGACCTTACAGATATGTAAGGTGTGGGGTACGGAGATGAGGAAGTCTTTCAAAAATCATGTTAAACACTATTATTGCACAGAAAGTGAGTCCATGCAACTTATTAATCAAGTTTTTACTCCTGAACTCATTTAGGCTTGCCATAACAAAGGGGTTAAATACTTATTGACTCAAGACATTTCAGTTTAGAATTTTTTATTAATTTGTAAACATAAAAAAAAAAACATAATTTCACTTTAACATTACGGTAGGCCAGTGACAAAAATCCATTTTAAATTCAGGCTGTAAAATAACCAAATGTGGAAAAAGTAAAGGGGTGTGAATACTCTGAAGGCTCTGTATATAAAATTTGAGCTGCGTGCATCACGAGAAAATGTATTGATTTATTTCACTTTGCCTGTAAGAACGCTGATGAACACGGGCATGTCTGATTAGCGGGCATGTCGGATTAGCCTGCGCTGTGGTGCAGACTCTGGTAGCATGCAGGCTGTCAATGAATAGCTTGCAAGTAGATAGTGAGAAATAATCAGGAGGCCTCATATTACATTAATTAAATCTATGAAATAACCCCCCCCCCCCTCCCCCAAGCTATTTACAGGCAGTTAACACTATTCTGCATATATACATTTTCCCATCTTCAATCAGTTCAATCACATTGTTAAAATGTTTTCATTCAGTTAGAAAAGCAACCGTCCTGGCTGAGCCCCATGCGGGCGCACCGATATGCTTTGCAGTTACAATGTAGCCAAGCTGTGTCTGTATGTGCCTATTCACCAAAATAAAAAGTACAGGATATTTGTGTCTTGATAATAACAGCTCTGCTTGCAGGCCCGGTTAAACCTGGAGGCGAAAGGGGGCTTGGCCCCCTCAGCTGAAACATGTGCCACCTCTGTCCCTATATAAAAATACACCAAACTGCTGTGTAATTTGACCTTCAAGAAGATAGAGGATGCTTCCTAAATGGCACCCAGTTCAGTCCCTGGTCGAACGTAGTGCACTATATAGGGAATAGGATGCCAGTTGGGAAAGGTCCTAATTGGTTTAATTGGCTCAATACTTGGCCCTGGCCAGGTCCAATAACATCCAATCCAAAATGTTCACTAATCAATGGTTGAGGATGGGTCTGGTGCCCTTGAAACAAAGTGGTATTTTCCTCATCTGCCATTCTAAAGACAGTAAACAGCAAAGAGTCACAGTGAGGTATTTGAAAGTGAGTTCGAAGCCCAGAGTTGAAAACAATATATCTTGTCTTTTTCTCTTGCACCCAGTCTAAACCCTCTCCGTTCTACGCAAATCTGATTCTACACGTGACCATCGGTTGCAAAATTCCTGTAACTTCCACCAAACTTCCCAGGTTTGGAGAAATTCCTGTTGAAAGATTTCCGAAATCAGGTGGGAATAAGCAGGACATTCAAAGGAAATGCACTACCCTAGTTGTAGCCTCGCCTCTATAGCCGACCGTCCATTTCACACACACACTCATCCCTGGCCCCATTACACACTTCCCAGGCTTAGCATGACTGCTAACTTTTCTCTCCCAGGGAATACTGTATAGCTTTGTTTTGGTGTTTGACTTACTTTCAAGTGTTTGGAATTGAAATACGCATATGCAGACACAAACCCTCTAAACCACGCTAAAGGTTTAGGGGAAAGTCTTACCGAGCGTGGACTGTCGTTTGGTTTTCCGAATCCCGAGATCCAAAATCTCATTTCCCAGTGGTTAAGCGCTCGGCGGGTCAGAGTAATGGGGCGATCAAACGTTCCCTCTCTCTTGATGGATTAGAAGCAGGAGGAGAGAGTGTGTGTGTGTGTCTGTGTGTGTGTCTGTGTGTGTGTGTGCGTGCATGTGTGTGTGTTTGTTTGTTTGTTTGTGTGTGTGCGTGCGTGCGTGCGTGCGTGTGTGTGCATGTCTGGGTGTCCATGAGTGTGTGTGTGTGTAAGAGAGGGAAAGTGTGATACGTTCCTCTGATTGATACCCATTAAGCTCGGGCCCTGGCCCTGGCTTTGGAGAATGTAACGATCCCGAGATGTTTACTCCACAGTCACGCAACGTTAATGCTTTGATTGTCCGTGGTCGGTAGCACCGCCGCCTCCGCAGTGTTGGAACACCGTATAGGCTATAGATGCCTGTTGAAGGGCTGTGATTCAGCCATTTGTAAACAGGTCACGCCGAAAGCCTGTGGCTCGGTACAACCCTCACCGTTCTCCAATGTGTAACACTACGCCTCGTCAAATAGTGCTGTGTTATCGTATTGGGAAGGTTTCCTTTCAGGATGGTCAACGTCGTCTATGAAGTCCCTTACAGTTGTTTTCCCGCCTGTAAGTTAAGTCCCCTTCAACGGCTGAATGAAGTTCAATGAGCCCTGGCTCGAAGCTGATGTTTTCCTCCGATTGGAATTGGATTGTACTGTATGTTCAATACTCAGATCAGCAGAAAGAAAAGTCGGGGCTTACCACCGGCAGCTGTTGTACACATATTCATCATCCATCCGGCTCTCAACATCTACAGTTTCCTCACATTTCATAGTGTGCACTGCAGACAGACTTGACACCATTCCAGATCCATGAAATGGATCAGTGGCACACTGGGCTGTGCAATTCCTCACCGAGCTTTGATCAGAGTTTCCACTTGTGCCCTAGTTAAGCCATGGGTGAGGGAGAAAGAGTGTGAACGAGAGCATGAGGATGAGAGTGGAAGAAGAGAAAATGGAGAAACGGAATTGAAGGAACACTGACATAGGGAAAGAGGGAGAGGACAGACTAGCCAGGGAGTGTGTGTGTGTGTGTGCGTGTGCGTGTGCGTGTGCGCGTGCATGTTTCACAAAGTATTCAGACCCCTTGGAGTTCTTCCCATGTTATTGTGTTTTACGAAGTGGGATTCAAATGGATTTCATTGTCATTTTTCCAATCTACACAAAATACTCCATAATGTCAAAGTGGAAGATTGTCGACTACAAAGACCAGGGAGCTTTTCGAAATCCTCATAAAGATGGGCAGTGATTGGTAGATTGGTAACAATAACAAATCAGCCATTGGATTTCTCTTTAAGCATTGTCAAGTTAATAATTGTGCTGTGGATTACGTATTAAACCACCCAGACACTTCAAAGATACAGTCATCCTTCTGAACGGAATGTCTCACAAAGAAGGGAACAACCTGTTGGTGGCAAGCATTGAATATCCATTTGAGCATGGTGAAGTAATTAATTACACTTTGAATTGTGTATCAATACACTCAGTCACTGGCTGTGATGCCTGTGATAGGAAAAAACTGAGGATGGATCAACAACATTGTAGTTACCCCACAGTACTAACCTACTTGACAGAATGAAATGAAGGAAGCATGTATAGAATACAAATATTCCAAAACATGCATCCTGTTTGCAACAAGGCATTAAGGTAAAACTGCAAAAAATGTGTCAAAGAAAATAGCTTTATTTCCTGAATACAAAGCATTATGTTTGGAGCAAATCCAACACAACACATCACTGAGTACCACTCTTAATATTTCCAAGCATGGTGGTGGCTGCATCATGTTATGGGTATGCTTGTCATTGGCAAGGGCTAGGTTTTTTTTAAAAACATGTATTATAGTTGATTGACTGTGAGCATTTGATGAAATGCCCGCAGCATCATAACTTGAGATCTCTGAAACAGTCTGTGAGTAGCAGAGCATTTATGAGCGCATACGAAGCAGATTAGGGGAGACAGGGGCTATACCCGGGATATAGGCTATAATCTATTCAAATAGAGAGGCTATTGCACTGTTTCCTCCCACATGTTGTTGGAAGACCAATGCAAAAGTAATATGAGGATTGGGACACACAGGTTATACTTCATAATAATCATACATGGATTTTTAAACGAATGACTTGCATGGACACGTGGTTTTGTTTTGGAATGTGAGTTTGTTTGGCATTTTGCAATGTGCATCTAACTATTGACTCAGGGGGTTGACTACCTATAGAATCAAGATATATTAGTGTTTCATTTTTCATACTATTTTTTTCAAATGTTAGAATTTTTCTTCCACTTTGACGTTACAGGGTATTTTGTGTAGTTGACAAAAAAATACAAATGATTTTAATCCCACTTTGTAACAACAAAATATAGAAAAAGCAAAGGGGTGTGAATACTTTCTGAAGGCACTGTATTCCCATGTGTATGTACAGTATCTACAACAGTATTCACGTGTTGTATTCTACATGTTTAGTAGTAAGTGTACACTTCCTAGCCCGAACTTCTCTTCGTGTGTGCAGTGTGCTGCAATCTTAATCTACATTACATCAACGCGCTAGGGAACCAGGGAACCATTTTGCTTCTTCCTGAGTGGTGGTAGTGAGCTGAAAAGCTCCCTTAGTTTTAGCCCTGTGGTGGTGGTTGCATAGCGGCAGCCTCCTCCTGCGTGGCCCACGCAACCACACAAGCACAGAAGGCCAGAGGTTGTAATGTCGTAACCCAGGGAACCATGTGGAATTCGTAGACAGAACAGAGAGAAGGAGTTGTGTTTGTACGTTCCCTTCATCACACTTTATCTGTACATCATATATGTCTGCCGTAGAGAACAAGTATGCTGTATGATGGTTCAAATGCAATCCAGCTTGGTTCATGTAAGGGGAAGCCATAGTATAGTCCTAGACAGAATGGCACTAGAGGTATATCTTACAGTGGCTCCCATGAAAACCCCAGTCGTTGGATCTAGAGAGGTAATTAGGAGTCACCTCAGACTAGCCTGATCCCAGATCTGTTTGTGCTGCATTGACAACTCTAATTGTCAGATATGGGCACAGTTAAGGGAACAGGCTAACCTCAGACAGAGCAGAGCTTTAGTCTCACTCGGGAATACTCTCCCTGTCTGAGGCCTTCTGATTCATAAATCCACTGACTGATTACACTGACTGGCTCCCCTTAAAGCCCTAAAGTACAGATACATCCATAGGTCATACACAGAGAAGCAAGCAAGCACACACGCACACACGCACACACGCACACACACACACACACACCCATCATAACTCATCGTTCCAGGCCGGTGCCGAGGCAGGCAGTGTGCGTGTGAGAGTTTGTGTGTGTGCGCGTGTGTGCGTGCGTTACGGTGACAGTTTGGTGGGCTTAGTGAATCGCCGCAGTCTGAAATCAGCATCCATAATGTAATCAGGAGGAGACGATTGGACGATAGGACTCAGAGGGTTATAGACAAGATTATAGGTTTGATGGTGGCTCGGGCTGCACACTGTTAAAATAACCTTTAGCTTCAAGGGTTTATGGGCAAGGACCTCTCTTTCCACACGGTACTCCTGCTAGCTCCTGTTTCATTTGCCTGTCTGAATTCTCCATAAATACAGAGTGAGAACGCAAAACAAATAAAATGTCAGTATGATCTTCAGGCAGTGGGAGCCTAAAGTGGGTGAACTGGACGTGGGCTTTCAGTTGAAAAGCTCCATGTATGGTAGTTCTTGACACAGTTCCTCGCAACTATATAATTTAAAAAGACATGAACATTGTAGTGGTTGATCCTTCAATAAAGGACTGTTACTGTCATGGATTAGTCACCGAATAGAGAACCAGACACCATTTCAATCTTCTAAAATAGTGCCCCGTCAGTGTCAACAATCCCCTCGCTCATTATCTGCATCCAAAATGGCACTCTATTCCCTTAATAGTGCACTACTTTTGACTAAGGCGCATTTGGGACGGATACAACCTTTTTTTGTAGGCCACACCCTTATAATGGGACTTAATGGGATGTGGATTGTGGACATTTCTGACCCCCCCCCCAATGGGGTGTGACTGGGTCTGCTGTCCCTTCCTGTAGCTCAAGGTCAGCTAGCTAGTTCTTCCTGGTCTCATTGGCAGCCAGGGATTCAGCCTGATGGATTCGTTTCCTCATGAGGAGAGAGCTTTCCCATAAACAGTGAAAGGTCAAGCGTGAACACACACAGTGTATTGCGAAAGTATTCAGGCGCTTTGGATTTCTTCACAGTTTATTGTTACAAAATGTTATCAAAATGGATTTATTTAAATTTTATGTCAACAGTCTACACAAAAATGTCTTAATGTCAAAGTGGAATACTTTATTAAACATTTTTTTTAAAGTTTAACAAACATTTTATAACTAAAATATAGTCGTTGCATAAGTATTCAGCTTCCTTAGTCAATACATGTTAGAGACACCTTTGGCATTGATTACATCTGTGAGTCTATGAGAGATTTGCACACCTGGATTGTGAAATGTTTGCCCCTTATTATTTACAAAGTTATTCAAGCTCTGTCAAGATGTTGGTGATCATGGCTAGGCAGAAATGTTCTTGCCATAGATTTTCAAGAAGATGTAACTCAAAATTGTATTTTGGTCACTCAGGAACATTCACTATCTTCTTGGTAAGCAACTCCAGTGCAGATTTGGCTTTAGACTGCTTTACACCAGTAACTGAGAGCATGTACTTAGCTCTATTCCATGTATTTTTATCCTACAAAACTCCCTAGACCTTGCCGATGACAAGCATACCAATAACATGATGCAGCCACCGCCATGCTTGAAAATATGAAGAGTGGTACTCAGTGATGTGTTGTGTTGGATTTGCTCCAAACATAATGCCTTGTTGCAAACAGGATGCATGTTTAGGAATATTTGTATTCTATACATGCTTGCTTCTTTTCACTCTGTCAATTAGGTTAGTACTGTGGGGTAACTACAATGTTGTTGATCCATCCTCAATTTGTTCCTATCTCAGGCATTAAACTCTGTAACTGTTGCAAAGTCACCATTGGCCTCATGGTGAAATCCCTGAGTAGTTTCCTTCCTCGCCGGGCAACTTAGTTAGGAAGGACACCTCTATATTTGTAGTGACTGGGTGTATTGATACACCGTCCCAAATGTAATTAATTACTTCACCATGCTCAAATGGATATTCAATGCCTGCTACCAACAGGCTGTTCCCTTCTTTGCGAGACATTGGAAACCTCCCTGGTCTTTGTGGTTGAATCTGTGTTTGAAATTCACTTGCCAATTGAGGTACCTTACAGATAATTAAATGTGTGGGTACAGAGATGAGGTAGTCATTAAAAAACCATGTTAAACCCGATGGGAAGTGAAAGTAGATAAGGATTAAGGTTGTTAAAACAGAAATTTGGAATGGTTTGGAATGTTAAGGTAAGGGTAAAGGTTTGGAAGGTTAAGGTAAGGGTAAAGGTTTGGAAGGTTAAGGTAAGGGTAAAGGCTTGGAAGGTTAAGGTAAAGTAAAGGTTTGGAAGGTTAAGGTAAGGGTAAAGGGTAAAGGTTTGGAAAGTTAAGGTAAGGGTAAAGGTTTGTAACGTTAAGGTAAAGGTAAAGGTTTGGAAGGTTAAGGTAAGGGTAAATGTTTGGAAGGTTAAGGTAAAGTAAAGGTTTGGAAGGTTAAGGTAAGGGTAACGGTTTGGAAGGTTAAGGTAAGGGTAAAGGTAAAAGTTTGGAAGGTTAAGGTAAGGGTAAAGGCTTGGAAGGTTAAGGTTAGGGTAAAGGTAAAGATTTGGAAGGTTAGGGTAAAGGTAAAGGTTTGGAAGGTTAAGGTAAGGGTAAAGGTTTGTAACGTTAAGGTAAAGTAAAGGTTTGGAAGGTTAAGGTAAAGGTTTGGAAGGTTAAGGTAAGGGTAAAGGTTTGTAACGTTAAGGTAAAGGTAAAGGTTTGGAATGTTAAGGTAAAGGTTTGGAATGTTAAGGTAAAGGTAAAGGTTTGGAAGGTTAAGGTAAGGGTAAAGGTAAAGGTTTGGAAGGTTAATGTAAGGGGAAAGGTTTGTAACGTTAAGGTAAAGTAAAGGTTTGGAAGGTTAAGGTAAAGGTTTGGAAGGTTAAGGTAAGGGTAAAGGATTGTAACGTTAAGGTAAAGGTAAAGGTTTGGAATGTTATGGTAAAGGTTTGGAATGTTAAGGTAAAGGTAAAGGTTTGGAAGGTTAAGGTAAAGGTAAAGGTTTGTAACGTTAAGGTAAAGTAAAGGTTTGGAAGGTTAAGGTAAAGGTAAAGGTTTGGAAGGTTAAGGTAAGGGTAAAGGTTTGTAACGTTAAGGTAAAGGTAAAGGTTTGGAATGTTAAGATAAAGGTAAAGGTTTGGAAGGTTAAGGTAAAGGTAAAGGTTTGAAAGGTTAATGTAAGGGTAAAGGTTTGGAAGGTTAATGTAAGGGTAAAGGTTTGGAAGGTTAAGGTAAGGGTAAAGGTTTGGAAAGGTTAAGGTAAGGGTAAAGGTTTGGAAGGTTAAGGTAAATGTTTGGAAGGTTAAGGTAACGGTAAAGGTTTGGAATGTTAAGGTAAGGGTAAAGGTTTGGAAGGTTAAGGTAAGGGTAAAGGCTTGGAAGGTTAAGGTAAGGGTAAAGGTAAAGATTTGGAAGGTTAGGGTAAAGGTAAAGGTTTGGAAGGTTAAGGTAAGGGTAAAGGTTTGTAACGTTAAGGTAAAGTAAAGGTTTGGAAGGTTAAGTTAAAGGTAAAGGTTTGGAAGGTTAAGGTAAGGGTAAAGGTTTGTAACGTTAAGGTAAAGGTAAAGGTTTGGAATGTTAAGGTAAAGGTTTGGAATGTTAAGGTAAAGGTAAAGGTTTGGAAGGTTAAGGTAAGGGTAAAGGTAAAGGTTTGGAAGGTTAAGGTAAGGGTAAAGGTTTGTAACGTTAAGGTAAAGTAAAGGTTTGGAAGGTTAAGGTAAAGGTAAAGGTTTGGAAGGTTAAGGTAAGGGTAAAGGTTTGGAAGGTTAAGGTAAGGGTAAAGGTTTGTAACGTTAAGGTAAAGTAAAGGTTTGGAAGGTTAAGGTAAGGGTAAAGGTTTGTAACGTTAAGGTAAAGGTAAAGGTTTGGAATGTTAAGGTAAAGGTTTGGAATGTTAAGGTAAAGGTAAAGGTTTGGAAGGTTAAGGTAAGGGTAAAGGTAAAGGTTTGGAAGGTTAAGGTAAGGGTAAAGGTTTGTAACGTTAAGGTAAAGTAAAGGTTTGGAAGGTTAAGGTAAAGGTAAAGGTTTGGAAGGTTAAGGTAAGGGTAAAGGTTTGTAACGTTAAGGTAAAGGTAAAGGTTTGGAATGTTAAGATAAAGGTAAAGGTTTGGAATGTTAAGGTAAAGGTAAAGGTTTGGAAGGTTAAGGTAAAGGTAAAGGTTTGAAAGGTTAATGTAAGGGTAAAGGTTTGGAAGGTTAATGTAAGGGTAAAGGTTTGGAAGGTTAAGGTAAGGGTAAAGGTTTGGAAAGGTTAAGGTAAGGGTAAAGGTTTGGAAGGTTAAGGTAAATGTTTGGAAGGTTAAGGTAACGGTAAAGGTTTGGAATGTTAAGGTAAGGGTAAAGGTTTGGAAGGTTAAGGTAAGGGTAAAGGCTTGGAAGGTTAAGGTAAGGGTAAAGGTTTGGAAGGTTAAGGTAAGGGTAAAGGTTTGGAAGGTTAAGGTAAGGGTAAAGGTTTGGAAGGTTAAGGTAAGGGTAAAGGCTTGGAAGGTTAAGGTAAGGGTAAAGGTAAAGGTTTGGAAAGTTAAGGTAAGGGTAAAGGTTTGTTAAGGTAAAGGTAAAGGTTTGGAAGGTTAAGGTAAGGGTAAAGGTTTGTAACGTTAAGGTAAAGGTAAAGGTTTGGAAGGTTAAGGTAAGGGTAAATGTTTGGAAGGTTAAGGTAAGGGTAAAGGCTTGGAAGGTTAAGGTAAAGTAAAGGTTTGGAAGGTTAAGGTAAGGGTAAAGATTTGGAAGGTTAAGGTAAGGGTAAAAGTTTGGAAGGTTAAGGTAAGGGTACAGGCTTGGAAGGTTAAGGTAAGGGTAAAGGTAAAGATTTGGAAGGTTAGGGTAAAGGTAAAGGTTTGGAAGGTTAAGGTAAGGGTAAAGGTAAAGGTTTGGAAGGTTAAGGTAAGGGTAAAGGTTTGTAAGGTTAAGGCAAGGGTGAAGGTAAAGGTTTGGAAGGTTAAGGTAAGGGTAAAGGTTTGGAAGGTTAAGGTAAATGTAAAGGTTTGGAAGGTTAAGGGTAAAGGCTTGGAAGGTTAAGGTAAAGGTAAAGGCTTGGAAGGTTAAGGTAAAGGTAAAGGCTTGGAAGGTTAAGGTAAGGGTAAAGGTAAAGGTTTGGAAGGTTAAGGTAAAGGTAAAGGTTTGTAACGTAAAGGTAAAGGTTTGGAAGGTTAAGGTAAGGGTAAATGTTTGGAAGGTTAAGGTAAGGGTAAAGGCTTGGAAGGTTAAGGTAAAGTAAAGGTTTGGAAGGTTAAGGTAAATGTAAAGGTTTGGAAGGTTAAGGTAAAGGTAAAGGCTTGGAAGGTTAAGGTAAAGGTAAAGGCTTGGAAGGTTAAGGTAAGTGTAAAGGTAAAGGTTTGGAAGGTTAAGGTAAGGGTAAAGGTTTGGAATAAGGTTAAAACGGAAGAAAATAAATAAAAAATTGCCTGTGGTTTAAGCCCTTCCTCTATATCCCCATCCACCACACCTACTAGATGGTAATACATGCTCACGTTTCCCCTAGTGGACTCTATTGAAGGCTTCTCCCGATGTCTTGGGGACCTGGACAAACGTCGAATACTGTAGTCTATCTGGTGTGATTTCGCTGCTGACACACCTCCAACTTCAGCCACATCTCTCTCTCTCTCTCTCTCTCTCTTTCTCTCTCTCTCTCTCTCTGTCTCTCTGTCTCTCTCTCTCTCTCTCTCTCTCTCTATCTATCTCACTCTGATCCCCCTCTGCAGGTGATTCAATGCGCGTGGCCTCCCAGGAGTTTGCTGACGACCCCTGCTCCTCAGTGAAGCGGGGCACCATGGTGAGGGCTGCCCGCGCCCTGCTCTCCGCCGTCACCCGCCTGCTCATCCTGGCCGACATGGCCGACGTCATGAGGCTGCTGGCCCACCTGAAAATTGTACGTAGACTCATAGTCTACGACTACTCTGTAACAATGTCCTTTTGCTCTTCTCCACTGATACAAGGGACACATCTCAATTGCCTTAAGTGGCAACCACTCCTTGTCTCATCCGGAAGAGATTGAGATGCACCCCATCCCATGGGATATATTCTGAAGTGATAGTGAAGTTTGTGTGTTTCAAACCTCTGTGATTGTCACCCCATGCTTCCAATGGTTTGATTAAGCACCTAAGGTGGAACTTATGCGTCTGAGTACAAACCTTTGGTCTAGGACCCTGTCGTAACCTCTTAACTTTTATTCAAACGCTGTGAACGAAGGCTGTTTGAAGTCGCTGTCGGCTAGTTTGCATATCTTTAAACGCGCCACAGAGTGGCTCCCCTACCAGCTACAAAGTCAGCTGGCCTTTGTAGATAGATCCAGCAGGACACACACACACACACACACACACACACACTCAAGCTTTGGGGTGAGCCAACCACTACTGTACCACCCCCCCCCCCCCCCACACACACACACACACATACACACACCTCTCCCTTACTGTATGTGAAAGAGCGTGGTCGCTAGAAATCGTAAGGTAACACAAGGGCTTTCATATGCCTTTGGCTATCAACAGGGACATACTACAGGTTACAGAATAGTCAGCATCTTTAGTAAGTACAGTCACTCTGTCCTCTTAGTCATGGGCCTTGGTCAGAGTAGTGCATAGAGAATAGTGTGGCATTTAGGATGCATGCAGGATACATCTTTTCTCTTCACCTAGTATGTGGACGGACACTGTATCAAAACACACTAGGAGTTCAAATGCCTTTTGCGATCCATAGAGGCGTTATTGGACACCTTCAGTGAGTAACTTCCCCATGTCCTGTCCCATCCCCTCCCCAGTGTATCCCAGCATGCCCTGCTCTAATCCACAGCGCCACTGATCACCGCTGATCCCTGAGAGCTCTACGCTCCCCCTGGGCCATAGATTAGCATATATATGAGCCAGAACCTCCTTAGTAGAGCACACACACGTGCTGGAGCTTACACACACACACACACACACACACACACACACACACACTCACACACACAGAGACAGACAGACAGACAGACACAGACAGGCAGACAGGCAGACAGACAGACAGACAGACAGACAGACAGACAGACAGGATGTGATATAAGAGCCCAATGGATACCCTCTATACGGAACAAGGAGATATGAACCACACCTACTGTACATGTCACACCGCTTAGATGGAAGGGTTATGAAGCCTTTATGTTTACAGGACACATACATGTCACAAGTTAGGATTTGGGCTGTAGTGCTTTTATTGTGATCCAGTGCAGTGCTGGTACAACTGCCCAGACCTACACACACACACACACACACACACACTCTCAGACAGTTCATCTTCTAGAACATTTAGGGTGTCCCCGGGAGCCGAGAGGGGGCTTAACTCCAGTCTGTGCCTAAGCTTCGCCATCAAAGGCCACTTATAAGTTCTCTCTCTCTCTCCTCTCTATTTTACTCTTTCTTTGTCTCTCTCTCTCTTTCTATTTTCTCTCTCTCTCCCTCTCTCTTTCTTCTTTCTTTCTCTCTCTCTCTCTTGTCTTTCTCCTTTTCTCTCTCTCCCTCTCTCTTTCTTCTTTCTTTCTTTCTCTCTCTCTCTTATCTTTCTTCTTTTCTCTCTCTCCCTCTCTCTTTCTTCTTTCTTTCTCTCTCTCTCTTATCTTTCTCCCTTTCTCTCTCTCTCACTCTCTCTTTCCATTACAGCCTCTGTCTGCTCTTTCATAATGGCTACAGAAAGTAGTTGAGAATAATGATGGACCAGCACATACAGGGATGAGGATCGCTAAAAGGGGACCATTTAAAAAACTCACACAAGTTAATGGCCACACTAAAAAAAATCTTACCTTCATTTTGATCCCGCCAAGCAAAGGGCCTTATTATTTTTTATACAGGTGTAGGATTTAATTTGATCACCCTGATGCAGGAGAACTTTCCTGCAATGCAAGACATTTAAAACGTGTAGTGTATTTGAGATTTAAAAAGGCTTCTGAAGTTTGTCATTTCCCCTTTGAAATTTCAGACCAGATTTTTTGTTCTACCCCTACAAAAATGTCCATTAATTATAATCCACATACTAATTCACATGACATTGTTGCTGGAGGATTATTTCCCTGCTGAAGCAAACTGGCTCAAATTGAGAGACTACATCTGTAGCTGAAGTTTTGTCTCTTAATGAAAATATGAATATAAAATGAAGAAAGCCTTAAGGTTCAGAGGTTAGCTATGTCCATACACTTTTTACAAATGTTAAATATCTGTGTGTGTGTGTGTGTGTGTGTGTGTGTGCGTGTGCGTGTGCGTGTGTGCGTGTGACAGGTGGAGGAGGCCTTGGAGGCAGTGAAAAATGCCACCAACGAGCAGGACCTGGCCAACCGCTTCAAGGAGTTTGGCAAGGAGATGGTGAAGCTCAACTATGTGGCTGCCCGCAGACAGCAGGTAACACAGACACACTCACACTGACAGGTAATAGTCAAATGAGCGTGTGGTACAGAGAAACGGGAAGACTGCTCACACACACACACACCCACACACACACACACACACACACACACACACACACACACACACACACACACACACACACACACACACAACTGTACCTCCAGCACCATTATCCCCTCTAACCGTCAGTGATGTGTTAAACCTCGAGATGATCAGATCCAGCCAGGGGAACTGTAGAATGAAACCAGTAGCCCGGGCCGACACATTTAAAAAACAGATAGATAGACGGAGAGCCCTTCGGCTCTTACCAAGACACAGCGAGGACTCTGATTCTCTATCATAGCAGTACATCGCACACACGCACTCGTGCACAAAGCAAGCTGAGACAGTCTCTGTCATGGCACTACATCACACCACTGTCTCTATAGCCAGCCTAGGGAGAGGGAAACGACTCTGCTCCCAGCACCAAGCTATGCTCTCGGTCATAACTGAACGCCTTCTCCAAAAGCACGTTTAAAAGCTGAGCTGTAGCCGTGGATTTGTGACTGTGCCGTAGCACACCGTTTCTGACCGAGGAATGACTGAGCTTGCGTCTCACATGGGGACACTGCTTTTGGGCAGGGCCCACAGACCTCAAAAGTCAAAAGGAGTGCACTAGATCGGGAACAGGGTGCCATTTGGGACACGTACGGGATGAGTTGAGCTGCCATCTCTCGGTTGGTTGACTCACATATCAGCGTACCTGGAAATGCCTCTTAAAACATCGCCATGGAAAAATAATTTCGGAATTCAGGGGAAATTGTTAATGTCTTTTAGTGCCTTCTTAAACCTCCACTAAGTTTGGGTACTTTTGGGAAGTGGCACGTCTTTCAGGGAGTGCTTTTTTTACCTTTCTTAGAAGGAGACCTCTTAATAATGCATACGTAGAGTTTTGACAGGAAATCCATGATAAGTAATGTGTTACACTCTCAGTCGGAACTGTTGGGTCACGGAAGTTGCACTCTTCGAGGGGACTGGCTTCACATGAAATGTACGTCTTTACATCAAGAAGGTCTGTCTATCAAGGCTTTATGGTGTGTGAATAGAATGCGCGTAGACCTATTGATTGCATGCAATTTAAAGCCTCAAGGTTGAACTTTCAAATCAACACACATCTTATGCCCACAATAATGGTACGTGACGATTCATTTGAGTGTGTTTCATGAAATATTCAGCCTTCGTTCGAATATTATCTTGAGAGTGATTTCAAACAAAGTGACAGTACCTCACACTTTTCTAATCAATTCCAATACTGCTTCAAAACAAATACGTTTAGTATCTTAGTCAAATTCTGCAGGTTTACTATGTTTATATGTAGCATGTCCTAACAAGTTCAGCATTTCCTAAGCAATATAACATTTCTTAACCAGTATCTCACATTTTCCTAACCAATATAACAATTCCTAACAATTATACAGCATTTCCTACAGTATATAACGTTTCCTAAACAGTTTACAACCTTTCCTAACCAATATACACCTTCCTAATAGACACACACCTTCCCAACCGTCCTAATATTGAGTTGCACCGCCCAATTTTGCCCTCAGAACAGCCGCAATTCGTCAGGCCATGGACTCTACAAGGTGTCTAAAGCGTTCCACAGGGATGCTGACCCATGTTGACTCCAATGCTTCCTACAGTTGTGTCAAGTTGGCGGGATGTCCTTTCGGTGGTGTACCATTCTCGATACACACAGGGAACAGTTGATCGTGAAAAACCCAGGAGCGCTGCAGTTCTTGATGCAAACCGGTGCAGTCTATGTCATGGAAAGAACAGGTGTCCCTAATGTTTGGTTTACTCAGTGTGTAACATTTCCTAACCATAACATTTTCTAGACAATATATAACATTTCCTAAACAGTACACATGTCCTAAACATTATACAGTATTTCCTAAACAGTCTACAACATTTCCTAACCAGTATATAGCACTTCCTGACCAGTATATAACATTTCCTAACTCACCCGTCTCGTTTTCAGGAGCTGAAAGACCCCCAGTGCCGGGACGAAATGGCAGCGGCACGCGGCGCCCTGAAGAAGAACGCCACCATGCTCTACACCGCCTCGCAGGCCTTCCTGCGCCACCCGGACGTGGCAGCCACGCGCGCCAACCGCGACTACGTCTTCAAGCAGGTGCAGGAGGCCATCGGGGGCATCAGCAGCGCCGCCCAGGCCACCTCGCCCGGCGACGAGAAGCACGGCCACGCTGGCATCGGCGAACTGGCCGCGGCCCTCAACGAGTTTGACGTGAGTACCGTAACCGATTTGGCTCTCCTCAGCCCCCGTGATGAAGTCGGAAGCGTTGTGTGGAGTTCTACGGTGTCTGCAAGGCTGTGAGTCTGGCTGTGGTCTATTTCTAAGGCCGTGCCCAGGTGGGTCCCAGGCAGTGGTTTCCGTTTCCTCCCCTTCCTCTCTCTGTGCTCTGTGGCTACATCACAAGTATTAGCCTTGTATCCATGTGTTCTCCAAAAGGGCAACCGTTCTGGCAAAGCGTCTTTGAAACGGATTCTTGTATTGTATTGATGCTTTTTTGGGCAGACACGTTAGAGTGTTTGACAGTTGTCCAGAGTACTTTACACTTGATTTACTCTACGGTACTGTACACCCATGGACTTGCACAGAGAGACAGAACAGTGAATGCAGCTGACTAGCATTACCACTGAATCCATCCGCTGATATACTCTCACATTCCGTCACCACACTCCCCCAAAGCCTCGAAAGATCTGGATTCAGAGAGACTTTTGCTCTCTTTTTCAACAAACTGCTTGGGTTGTCTCTGTTGCCTCTGCTTTCATAATAGATTGCTTTGACACCCTTTTCATGACGTACGACGTGATAAGGCTCTATCTGCAACCGCAGCCAACAATTATATCAGACCATGAATTATTCAACTAACATTTGCAAAGGGAGAGAGAGTCACAGAGGCACACAAACACTAACGCACGCGCACACACACACACACACAGACACACAGCCAGACAAGACACACAAACACACTTCCGTTTCCCACCTCAGGTGTGTGGGACTGACTTTCCCAAATTCATCTCTTCAGTCTTTTGATTCCCCAACACAGCCTGCGATACCATCACGTACGTATTGCATATCGTCTGTTATTTCCTGTGTGATGATATGATTTACAGTAACTTCGACAGATGACTTAATTCACCTTGCGTACGGGCTGAGCATTTCTAAACGTCGCTATTGGATCAAAGGATTACTCTGAGGCAGGTAATTTACAAGCTGAACAAATGGCACCTCAGCAGATAAGTCCGTGTACATTATTGTGTATTGTCCTATCTAGTGTACTACTTTTGACCAGAGCCCTACGAGCACCATATAGGGAACAGGGTGCCGTGAAACCCTGCTGTTTTCATTCATCTCTGTATGTAATCTTTCATTTAACCTCCCTTTAAGTACACATGTTTTCATGCATCTCTGTATGTAATCTTTCATTTAACTTCCCTTTCAGTACACATGTTTTCATGCATCTCTGTATGTAATCTTTCATTTAACTTCCCTTTCAGTACACATGTTTTCATGCATCTCTGTATGTAATATTTCATTTAACTTCCCTTTCAGTACACATGTTTTCATGCATCTCTGTATGTAATATTTCATTTAACTTCCCTTTCAGTACACACACTGGCAGCACTGGAGGAATACATCAATTACAAGGATATTCCTAAATATTATTGCCAACTTGTACAAAGAAGTGGCGTCAAACGGTGGCAAATACCAGAATTGTTTCTGCTGCTTAGAGAAATATGACTAAATGCTCCCACCTAGTGGCCGACGACTGTAAATACACATTTGACTGATCACAGCGGATTGAATTCAGAGCAGTGCCCATCTCAGACTAGGAGTGCTGATCTAGAATCAGAGCGACTGGCTGTCTGTCGTCATACTGACTATACATGGACTGAAAGTGAACCGTCCTTATGATTAAATTAAAATGCAATTCAACATTCTTCATTAGATATGTAGTCATATATCAGATGCTCTTATCCAGAGCAACAAGAGTTAAGTGCCTTGCTCGGCAATTCAAACCAGCAACCTTTTGGCTACTGGCCCAACTTTCTTAACCACTAGGCTACCTGCCAACCCCATTTAAGTTACATACTAATAAGGAAATATATTTTGAGGGAGAATATTGAAAAAGTAATGATATCTAATGTGATTGGTTTGATTGATTGGGCATGTATTATTGTCATTGTAGTTCGAAGCGTGGCTTTGAATACATTAGCAGCTATTAAATGCATTTTTGGTTAATCTGATAGTGTTCCGTGTCATGAGTGTATTATGCCTGAAGTGTAAATTGGTTGTGCATGGGACCTTTAGTAGGCTGTAGTGCAACAAAAACACATCACTCGTGTGTTATCCTTTGGCTTGGCTAGCATACCATGTGGTTTGTGGTCCTCTTTAAGGTGTCCTCATGCTTCCCACCCTAAACGGTTCGGAACAGTTTGTGCATATATTATGACGACATTTTTCATGATTTGTTTATTTTATGGCTGTCTGTGACTACATTTGTCTCAGAGGTAAGCCGAAGTTTGAAAGCTAAGTCCACGCCTCTACGTCGGTGATTGGTCAACAGTAGGGATTCTTCAAGTCTTTGCTGTCATTCAGCGAGAGACGACTCGTTTTCATGCACGTTTTTCAAGGGAACCTAGAATGCAGATCACAGGAGGCTGCTGAGGGGAGGACGGCTCCTAATAATGGCTGGAACGGAGCATATGGATTGGCATCAAACACATGGAAACCATTGGAGTTGGATGTATTTGATACCAGTCCACATATTCCGTTCCAGCCATTACCATGAGCCTGTCCTCCCCAATTAAGGTGCCACCAACCTCCTGTGATGCAGACACCTTTACAGGGCATGATGTGCTGTAAATAGACCACAGGTAGACCGGTAGCTGAATTTAATTTGTATTATAGTGACCCCATGTGGCAAAGTTGAAAATTGCAAGCTTGTCTCTACAACTGTCACTCAACACCTGCAATGTAGATGAGGCTAACACTTCCTTAGATATATCAAATGCAAAGCCTAAACATCACATTGAATGTGTTAAACATTTTTCAAATGGTGGTGAATATATAGCCTGGTCCCAGATCTGTTATGGTGTTGTACAGACAACTCCTGTGGTCATTGGCTATACAGAACAAACAGATCTATACGTCTGGATATACATGATCGACATCCAAGATGACAGCTGTAAAGTTTGGCGTGTTGGCAGTGTTTTAATTTAAGATTTTAAAATATAACATTTATAGATACTGGCCCTTTTTGTACATCATGTTGATGTCCTTTCAACAAGGTATGCGGTTTTAAACAGAAGATCAGGCTGAAAGACCAGATTGGCACAAAGCATTTTGGCCACGGGAAATAAACCCTATTTAACACGTTCGTAAATATCCCAGCTGGCACAGTCCCTCCAAAAGGGCGATTAAGGTCGGAGGTAAACGCCAAATAGATGGTGGAAAACTGTCACGCCCTGACCTTAGAGAGCTTTTATGTCTCTATTTTGGTTTGGGGTGGGCATTCTATGTTCCTTTTTCTATGTTTTGTATTTCTTTGTTTTGGCCGGGTATGGTTCTCAAATCAGGGACAGCTGACTATCGTTGTCTCTGATTGGGAACCATACTTAGGTAGCTTTCCCCCGCCTATGTTTTGTTGGTAGTTGTTTTCTGTTTAGTGTTCTGCACCTGACATGACTGTTTCGGTTTCGTTTATTCACGTTGTTATTTTGTTCTAGTGTTCAGTTTAATAAAAGTCACGAACACTTACCACGCTACGCTTTGGGCCGATTCTTCCTCATCAGACGACGACGACCATTACAAAACCTCTGAATTACTCTATGCCTGTTACTGTCTGGACATGTTCATCAGTTCCCCGGCCCATTTTCTAGTGAGGAATCCATTGGAGCAGCGGCATGCTACAATGGAGAAAGACAGAAGGGTAGGAGCCCTCTCTTTCAGGTATGCATAATAAACAGGGAATTTACAGACCTTGATCCTGACAACCAACCTAATCCTCCTGCTTCCATCTGCTGTCCGAGCGCGACCAGGCAAGGATGCCGAGTGAGGCCCCAGACGAGACAGTCTGTTGTGCCGAATGGATGTGGAACGAAACGGGGATAGGGGCAGAGGACCTGAAAGGCAAGCCCTAGGTCAGATGGCAGGGTGAATCCTGGATGGAGCTTCAGTGCAGCGATTGGACTGCAGAGAGTCAACACTCATCTCAAGTGAACAATTTTAGCTGACAGTTTCAACAGATGAGGAGTACTTGACTCTAGAGAATGTGTTTCCCACGAGAAGGCGACCAATCCTTCATCTCGACGTTAGAAGCCTTCGCCTACACTCCAGTAACTGTAAGGTGGGAGGGCTTTGAAACATGGCTAGACGGTTCGATTAAAAAATGCTGAGATTGAAGTTGTAAATGATGTAGGAATTAGAAGAGACTGCGATCGCGAAGGCGGGGGAGTTTGTATTTATGTAAGATCAGATATTGGGTTCAACTATAGATCAGATTTAAGCCCTGACTTAATTAACTATAGATCAGATTGAAGCTGTGTGGTTGGACATTATATTACCAAAATGCAAACCCATTATAGTCGGAACCTGTTACAGACCACCAGAACAGCATAAGGTTTATGAATTGTTGGAGGAGACTTGTTCAAACTGTACAGATTTTGGTAAATCAAATGTTCTTGTTAATGGTGATTGTAAATGTAATACAGACATCCTCAAAAAGGAAAATGCAACTTTTTAAAGCTCTTAAGAATTGATGTAATCTGTTTTCTTTACACCAGCTGATTAATCAGCCCACCAGGGTCTGTCCTTCTACCCAAACCATCATTGACTTTGTGTCGGTGTCGGATAGATCAAAGATGTCAAACAGTGGGGTTGTAAACTATGGGCTCAGCGAGCCTTGCATCATTTTTCTGTACAAGGAAGGTTCATAAAACTGTTTTTAATTGTCATAACTCCAATAAAAATGAGGTCTATGAAGAGCTATAGTGCAGATGTTTTTGTTCATTGTTTGAGCAAATTGGACTGGTCTGCCTTATTAAAATGCAATGAGGTGAAAAATGCCTGCAGCAATTTTAAATTATTGTTTTTAGATGCTGTAGACAAGGAGGCTCCAGAAAAAAAATGTTAGAACTAAGCAAAGAACAGAACCATGGATAAACAATAAGATTTTAAAGGCAATTAAGCTTAGATATGAACGCTTTGTAGAGTTCATGAAATCCAGGGCAGATTGTATTATTTATAAACATTAAGAAATTAGGTTAAGAGGATGATAGAGAAGGCCAAGAAAGATTATTTTAATGTCAACATATTTGAGAATGGCGTGTGAAGCTGTTTGGTTACGGTAACGGATTCAAGCTCAACGTCTTAGCTTGGACTTTGGAGGAAAGGTCACATCAGGCAAGACTGTGGTTGCTGCAGACAGTCTGAATAGCAATTTTACGACTATAGCTAATACATTAGTTAGAGTTACCTTGTCAGTCAGATTTTTATGGGGAAAGTCAAGTCCAGCAGTGTTGCTCGCAGCAGGGGATTCAAGTCGGGGCAGCAGGGTAGCCTAGTGGTTAGAGCGTTGGCCTAGTAACCGGAAGGTTGCAAGTTCAAACCCCCGAGCTGACAAGGTACAAATCTGTTGCCCTTGAACGTCATTGAAAATAAGAATTTGTTCTTAACTGACTTGCCTAGTTAAATAAAGGTTTTAATTTTTTTTTTAAGTCTGAGTCAACTGTGCTAAAGAGGCTGAAAGAACTTGACCATTGCAAATGAACTGGCCTTGACAACATTCCTCCTAGATTCCTAAAGGAAGCTGCGGTAATTATCACCCCCTGTGTAACTCACGTTGTGAATCTGTCTGTTGAACTAGGGTGTTTTCCCAGTGAACTAAAACGTGCAAGGGTCATTCCTCAACAACAACAAAATAATAAGTTAGATCAAGGAAACTATCGGCCTGTGTGTCTTTATGATGGTGATTATTATGTTCAAGCAGATTATATTTCCTTACATAACCTGCCACAGTATATGAGCTCCAATCTGGCTTTAGGAAATCCCATTCCACCCACACTGGCCTACTATATCTAACTGACGACATCAGGAAGGAAGTAGGTGGAGGGACATTTTGTGTTGTGTTATGTTATGCTAGATCTCCAAAAGGTGTTTGATACAATGGATCATGAGATTCTGTTACTTAAACTAATAGCTATGGGCTTTAACGACATAGCCGTAAAATGGGTTAGCTCTTATCTGCAAGGAAGAGAACAGATGGTGGATGTATATGGGACCCTGTCTAAACCAATAAATCTTGAACTGCGGGGTACCCCAAGGGAGTGTGCTGGGTTCACTTTTCTTTCTGCGTATATAAATGATCTGAAATCTGCATGTATATTTTTCCTCTATGCAGATGGTTCTGCACTGTTGGTTTCCCACAAAGACATAAAAGTGGTTGAGAAAGCTGAGCTTCTGAATGTCAGCAAATGCCTATATGACAACAAGCTGTCACTTCATCTTGGAAAAACAGAGTCCATATTGTTCGGGTCCAAAGGGAAACTGAGGAAATCCCCAAATGTTAAGGTGGTAGTAGGTGACATAACAGCAAAATACGTTGCATCCTGCAGCACTAACTCAAAAGTTTTGGGACACTAAAGTCCATGGAGAATAAGACCACCTCCTCTCAGCTGCCCACTGCACCGAGGCTAGGAAACACTGTCACCACCGATAAATCCATGATTATCGAGAATTTCAATAAGCATTCCTCTACGGCTGGCCACGCGTTCCACATGGCTACCCCAACCCCGGCCAACAGCTCTACACCCCCTTCTCCTTAACCCAAATCCCTACAAATCAGCTGGGCTAGACAATCTGGACCCTCTCTTCCTAAAATTATCCGCCGCCATTGTCGCAACCCCTATTACTAGTCTGTTCAACCTTGCTTTCGTATAGTCTGAGATTCCTAAAGATTGGAAAGCGGCCTCGTTCATCCCCCTCTTCAAAGGGGGAGACACTCTAGACCCAAACTGTTACAGACCTATCTCCTATCCTGCCCTGCCTTTCTAAAGTCTGTGAACAAACAGATCACCGACCACGTCGAATCCCAACGTACCTTCTCCGCTATATGCAATCCGGTTTCCGAGCTGGTTACAGGTGCACCTCAGCCACGCTCAAGGTCCTAAACGATATCATAACCACCATCGATAAAAAACAGTACTGTGCAGCCATCTGGCCAAGGCTTTCGACTCTGTCAATCACCACATTCTTATCGGCAGACTCAGCAGCCTTGGTTTCTCTAATGATTGCCTCGCCTGGTTCACTAACTACTTCAGTGTTCAGTGTTCAGTGTGTCAAATCGGAGGGCCTGTTGTCCGGACCTCGGGCAGTCTCTATGGGGGTGCCACAGGGTTCAATTCTCGGGCCGACTTTTTCTTTGTATGTATCAGTGATGTCGATCTTGCTGCTTAGGATTTTTTGATCCACCTCAACGCAGACGACACCATTCTGTATACATCTGGCCTTTCTTTGGACACTGTGTTAACAAACCTCCAAACGAGCTTCAAAGCCATACAACACTCCTTCCATGGCCTCCAACTTCTCTTAAACGCTAGTAAAACTAAATGCAACCGATCGCTGCCCGCATAGCATCACTACTCTGGACGGTTCTGACTTAGAATATGTGGACAACTATAGTTTTGGAAAGTCGGTTAGGACACCTACTTCTTGCATGACACAAGTAATTTTTCCAGCAATTATTTACAGACAGATTATTTCAATTATAATTCATTCCCTGTATCATAATTCCAGTGGGTCAGAAGTTTACATGCACTAAGTTGAATGTGCCTTTAAACAGCTTGGAAAATTCCAGAAAATGATGTCAGGCTTTAGAAGCTTTTGATAGGCTAATTGATACAGTGCCATGCGAAAGTATTCGGCCCCCTTGAACTTTGCGACCTTTTGCCACATTTCAGGCTTCAAACATGAAGATATAAAACTGTATTTTTTTGTGAAGAATCAACAACAAGTGGGACACAATCATGAAGTAGAACGACATTTATTGGATATTTCAAACTTTTTTAACAAATCAAAAACTGAAAAATTGGGCGTGCAAACTTGGGCGTGCAGCAAACTCTATCCAGAAGTTCAGTGAGGATCTCTGAATGATCCAATGTTGACCTAAATGACTAATGATGATAAATACAATCCACCTGTGTGTAATCAAGTCTCCGTATAAATGCACCTGCACTGTGATAGTCTCAGAGGTCCGTTAAAAGCGCAGAGAGCATCATGAAGAACAAGGAACACACCAGGCAGGTCCGAGATACTGTTGTGAAGAAGTTTAAAGCCGGATTTGGATACAAAAAGATTTCCCAAGCTTTAAACATCCCAAGGAGCACTGTGCAAGCGATAATATTGAAATGGAAGGAGTATCAGACCACTGCAAATCTACCAAGACCTGGCCAGAGATGAAGACCTGATCAGAGATGCAGCCAAGAGGCCCATGATCACTCTGGATGAACTGCAGAGATCTACAGCTGAGGTGGGAGACTCTGTCCATAGGACAACAATCAGTTGTATATTGCACAAATCTGGCCTTTATGGAAGAGTGGCAAGAAGAAAGCCATTTCTTAAAGATATCCATAAAAAGTGTTGTTTAAAGTTTGCCACAAGCCATCTGGGAGACACACCAAACATATGGAAGAAGGTGCTCTGGTCAGATGAAACCAAAATTGAACTTTTTGGCAACAATGCAAAACGTTATGTTTGGCATAAAAGCAACACAGCTGAACACACCATCCCCACTGTCAAACATGGTGGTGGCAGCATCATGGTTTGGGCCTGCTTTTCTTCAGCAGGGACAGGGAAGATGGTTAAAATTGATGGGAAGATGGATGGAGCCAAATACAGGACCATTCTGGAAGAAAACCTGATGGAGTCTGCAAAAGACCTGAGACTGGGACGGAGATTTGTCTTCCAACAAGACAATGATCCAAAACATAAAGCAAAATCTACAATGGAATGGTTCAAAAATAAACATATCCAGGTGTTAGAATGGCCAAGTCAAAGTTCAGACCTGAATCCAATCGAGAATCTGTGGAAAGAACTAAAAACTGCTGTTCACAAATGCTCTCCATCCAACCTCACTGAGCTTGAGCTGTTTTGCAAGGAGGAATGGGAAAAAATGTCAGTCTCTCGATGTGCAAAACTGATAGAGACATACCCCAAGCGACTTACTGCTGTAATCGCAGCAAAAGGTGGCGCTACAAAGTATTAACTTAAGGGGGCTGAATAATTTTGCATGCCCAATTTTTCAGTTTTTGATTTGTTAAAAAAGTTTGAAATATCCAATAAATGTCGTTCCACTTCATGATTGTGTCCCACTTGTTGTTGATTCTTCACAAAAAAATACAGTTTTATATCTTTATGTTTGAAGCCTGAAATGTGGCAAAAGGTCGCAAAGTTCAAGGGGGCCGAATACTTTCGCAAGGCACTGTATAATTTGAGTCCATTGGAGGTGTACCTGTGGGTGTATTTCAAGGCTTACCTTGAAACTGAGTGCCTCTTTACTTGACATCATGGGACAATCAAAAGAAAAAATGTAAACCTCCACAAGTCTGGTTCATCCTTGGGAGCAATTTCCAAACGCCTGAAGGGACCAGGTTCATCTGTACAAATAATAGTACGCAAGTACAAACACCATGGGACCACGCAACCGTCATACCGCTCAGGATGGAGACGCGTTCTGGCCGTTCAGCAAGGAAGAAGCCACTGCTCCAAAACCGCCATTAAAAAACAGACTACGGTTTGCAACTGCACATGAGGACAAAGATCATACTTTTTGGAGAAATGTCCTCTGGTCTGATGAAACAAAAATAGAACTGTTTGGCCATAATGACCATCGTTATGTTTGGAGGAAAAAGGGGGAGGCTTGCAAGCCAAAGAACACAGTCCCAACCGTGATTGAGAACCACTTCAGACAGCCATAGACTTCACTAGAACACCCCACTAAGCTACAATCCCAACACACCACATACAAAAACCCATGCCACACCCTGGCCTGACCAAAATAAATGAAGATAAACACAAAATACTTTGACCAGGGCGTGACAATAGTGTTATGGACTGTACATTTGTTTATTCCATGTGTAACTCTCTGTTGTTGTTTTTGTCGCACTGCTTTGCTTTCTCTTGGCCAGGTCGCAGTTGTAAATGACAACTTGTTCTCAACTTGCCTACCTGGTTAAATAAAGGTGAAATAAAAAAGAAGTAAACTTAGTTAATTATCTTGTATGTGTGCTAGATAACCATCTGACAGGGGAGAGCATGGCACAAAAATGTATCTTTAAAGTGAACCAGAAAATGTGGTTTCTGGCTATATCCTCCAAAGAACTCAATAAGAATGCAATGGTGGCATTGGCAGGGGCTCTTGTTCAGTGAATTCCAACCGCTCCCTCTACTGTGCCAATGTTACCTTCTCTGCAAAGGTACATGTTATGGTAATTCGATCTACTTTGCTTTTTATGTAAAACAGTTTGGCTTTCAGAAAGCAAAAAGTGCAAAGCTAATTTGATTCCAGTAGGTAGGCAACAGTTAAATGAGACAAATTGCCCTCTGCCAGTCAGTGTGTGCTCCCCTGAAGCTGCTCGTTCATGATTGATTCCTGCTACACTATACCACACAGCCCCAGCCTGTAGACGGAGACACTATATGTTAGGCAATGCAACGGCTGGACACACATACGCGAAGAAACACACACACACACACACACAAACACGTACACTCCTGTAGGACGATACACAGGTCGTAGGGGTTTATGCACGTCCATGCGCAAACACACACACACACATCCACAGTGCACACACATTGATTTCAGTAATGGAACTCTTCAGGAGATGGGTGTGTGTGATGACGGGGTCGATCAGTCCTGGTCTGCATCCCTAATGGCACCCTATTCCACATCTAGGGAAAACCAGGCTCTGGTCAAAAGTAGTGCACTTTATAGGGAATAGGGTGTCATTTTGGTGTCCTCAGACTGGGTCAGTCTCTTTCTTGTCACCTCGGTGGACTGGTCTGGACCGAACTGGACTGGGTTGGACTGAGCTGGACTGGAGTTAGAAGGGATGGAGGGATGGATGGAAGCGGAAATAGGCCCAGCCAATCTATTCACAAATGAGTGAAGCAATCTAAAGGGAAGGCTGTTTGTTGATGTGAAGGAGGATAGCTGTGTAGTTTGTGTATCAGATATATGATTTAGTCAAATGTATGTTGAGAGAATATTATATTTAACATTGGACACATTGTAGAAAGCATTGGCCACATTGTAGAGAGCATTGGACACATTGTAGAAAGCATTGGACACATTGTAGAAAGCATTGGACACATTGTAGAAAGCATTGGACACATTGTAGAGAGCATTGGACACATTGTAGAAAGCATTGGACACATTGTAGAAAGCATTGGACACATTGTAGAGAGCATTGGACACATTGTAGAGAGCATTGGACACATTGTAGAGAGCATTGGACACATTGTAGAGAGCATTGGACACATTGTAGAGAGCATTGGACACATTGTAGAAAGCATTGGACACATTGTAGAAAGCATTGGACACATTGTAGAAAGCATTGGACACATTGTAGAAAGCAGTGGACTCCGGTAGCCTCTTCACGGTCTTCCCTCTTACTTTCTTCAATTTTTCAATCCAGCGTTTATTTTGTAATTGCATTTTGCATCAAAACACCCCCGCCCCCTTCCCTCCAACACCTAGCCCCTGATCAGAACCCCCCCCCCTTCCCTCCAACGCCTAGCCCCTGATCAGAACCCCCCCCCCTTCCCTCCAACGCCTAGCCCCTGATCAGAACACCCCCCCCCCCTTCCCTCCAACACCTAGCCCCTGATCAGAACACCCCCCCCCTTCCCTCCAACACCGATCCCCTGATCAGAACACCCCCCCCTTCCCCCCAACACCTAGCCCCTGATCAGAACACCCCCCCTCCCCCTTCCCTCCAACACCTAGCCCCTGATCAGAACACCCCCCCCCCCTTCCCTCCAACGCCTAGCCCCTGATCAGCACACCCCCCCCCTTCCCTCCAACACCTAGCCCCTGATCAGAATACCCCCCCCCCCTTCCCTCCAACACCTAGCCCCTGATCAGAACACCCCCCCCCCCTTCCCCCCAACACCTAGCCCCTGATCAGAACACCCCCCCCCCCCCCCCCTCCCCCTTCCCTCCAACACCTAGCCCCTGATCAGAGAGAATGTAATATGTCAGACGACAGAGCATGTCGCATGCTTACTCTTCCTCACCTCCCCAGGCCAAATGAATATTCATCACTCACAGAACCAACCTGCACTCCAGTCCAGGGGATGGTGTCTAATGAAAAACACGAACAAAGTACATCTCTCCTATTATTTTAGATCAAATATCCTTATTTTATTACTCCATCTATTACTCCACCTTTTCTCATTTCTGCGAACTCCTTCTCTACCAAAGCTAATGAATCCCACACAGTGACCTTTGGAGAAGGAGCAGGCAAATGACACTGCTCTGCAGTAGATGTTAGCCAAGCTATATTGAATGTATTGTTAGTCTGTGTGTACTCAGTACCGCCTCTCTGCGTTGACTCTTTGGAACGGGTATCAAACTTTTGCGTTTGAACGACGAGTTGAATGACATTTTTTTGGTATTTAGTATCGATATCCCCTGTCCCACAGAGTAAGGCCTGCAGTGGCCTGTCAAGGTCGAGCCATGACCAAACCTTCCCAAATTAAAAAGGGCTGGTTGAGCTCTTTTAAAATAACATATCTCTGTTCTCTCCCCTCTCCTCTCCTCATAGGAGCACACAGACAGACAAAGGTTAGCTGAGGTTATTGAGCAATGTGACACTCAGACTAGAGCTGAGGCTGGAGAAGGAGAAGGAGAAGGAGAAGGAGGAGGAGAAGGAGAAGGAGAGGAAGAAGGAGGAGAAGGAGAGGGAGAAGGAGGAGAAGGAGAGGGAGAGGGAGAAGGAGAGGGAGAGGGAGAGGGAGAAGGAGGAGAAGGAGAGGGAGAAGAAGGAGAAGGAGAGGGAGAAGAAGGAGAGGGAGAGGGAGAGGGAGAAGGAGAGGGAGAAGGAGAGGGAGAGGGAGAGGGAGAGGGAGAAGGAGGAGAAGGAGAAGGAGAAGGAGAGGGAGAGGGAGAGGGAGAGGGAGAGGGAGAGGGAGAGGGAGAAGGAGAAGGAGAAGAAGGAGGAGAAGGAGAGGGAGAGGGCAAAGGAGAAGGAGGAGAAGGAGGAGAAGGAGAGGGAGAAGGAGAGGGAGAAGGAGAAGGAGAGGGAGAAGGAGAAGGAGAGGGAGAAGGAGAAGGAGAGGGAGAAGGAGAAGAAGGAGAGGGAGAGGGAGAAGGAGAAGGACAGATGGAAATGAAAGGGCAGCTTATGAATAAGACTCCTCCTGACAAAACACTTTTAACATGAGAAGGTCAACTCAGGACATTTACTGGTAGCTACCTGAACCCGAAAGATCCATTCATGTCCTTTTAAATCATATTTTTTTTCCTTTAGGTTGTCCGATTTGAGGTTCAAATACATCTTTCATGAAGGAGAACGTACCTTTTAGGCTATCAACCTCAAATGACCCTTTGACTCCCTGATGAGAAAGCCGTGGGTATGGTGAGGGAGACCTGTTGGTTCCTCCAAAAGGCCAAAGCCGTACTTCATAATATTTTTAGAGAAGGGAGGAGGGTTGATTGATTTTATTTGACAGCCCCTATGTATTGCACCTATTGCTCCTATTTGGGGGGGGGGGGTACTGGAGACTTCAGCTCGCACTCATATGTCCATAGACCATAGTAGCTCACACTAGTGAGCCCAGCCACAGACCCACAGTGGGTTGCTAGCTATGAACCGGGAGTGCATTAGGTCTGCTTTATAGGGGACTGGCTGGCTGGCTGACTGACTGGCTGGCTGGCTGGCTGGCTGACTGACTGGCTGGCTGGCTGACTCACTGACTGGCTGATGGGCTGACTGGCTGACTGGCTGACTTCTGTGATGACTGGGACTAGCCAAAGTCACACACACTAACGTTGCCTGCGCATGCAAACATTGACAGAGAGACCTACAGTATAGATAGACAGACAGGCAGACATACTCTCCCCTCTCTCTATCACTGTCCCTCCCCATCTCTCCGGCCTTGTGCTGCATTGAGCTACTGTACTAGCACACAGAGCCTTTTAAATATTGGCCCTCGGGGCCTCTGTCTCCCATTCAGATGAAATGGAACACCTAGAGCCATCGGCATTTGGATTGCAGAACAGGGCTAGCCGTGAATCACTGTTTGAGTCCCAAATGGCACCCTATACCCTATTTCCTATTCCATATATAGTGGCGTACGTTTGGCGAAATGGGCCATGGTCAAAAGTAGTGCACTGTATATTGAACAGGGTGCCATTAGAGACGCATCCACTATGTACACACAGAGCTAGAGTGAATATGCAACATTACAGCAATAATTACTCTTGGTAATGTCATGCAGTTAGTTGAAAGCTAACGCACGCACGCGCGCACACACACACACACACACACCAACGGGATCTGACTGTCAAGCCAGGATACAAAGCAAGCTTCTTCCTTCGACCTGTTTGGTTGTACTGCTGTCTTCCCGTTAGTTGATATGAGCGGAGTTAGATGAGGAACGATGCCTCTGTCGGCGCCCTGCAGAGCTCTTTAATGTAATTGCGTTTCACATCAAAATGATTGCCTCAAAGCTCCCCTCAGTCAATCCCTTTTACCCTTCTAGTAGCAAATGAGATGAGACTCTGGCTTTTGAGCTGCTGGACACACACACACACACACACACACACACACACACACACACACACACACACACCAAACCAAACCAAACCAAACCAAACCAAACACACACTCACACAAACACACGCACACACACAAACAGACGCATGCACACACACACACACACACACACACACAACTATACACTTGGACGGGCTCGTGGTGATGACTGGAGCGGAATCAGTGGGATGGTTTCAAACACATCAAACGCATGGTTTCCATGGTTTCCATGGTTTCTATGTGTTTGATGCCATTCTATTCGCTCCCTTCCCGGACATTATTTTGTGGCGTTCTCCCCTCAGCAGCCTCCATTGACACACACACACACACATTTGGACATCTATCAATATGGCAGGATTGGCTCCAACAGTGGACACACACACACACACACACACATTTGGACAACATCTATTAATACGGCAGGATTGTCCGGCGGTCGGCCTTTACGTGTCACATTGGCTTTGCTGCTATCAGATGTCTGTTTAAATCGTATTTGACCCTCTACTTGAAGTGAAAAGGCAGAAACAGGAGCTTCCACAGTACAGCCAGTACACCAGTAGGGGGCATTGCTGTATCACTTTTCAATCCATTATTTTTTTTAAATCCCTTTTCCAGTGGCTTCTTTCTTAACTGCTTAGAGAGAGAGAGACAGAGAGCGAGACAGACCAGAGAGAGACAGAGAGCGAGACAGACGAGAGAGAGAGAGAGAGAGCGAGACAGACGAGAGAGAGAGCGAGACAGACCAGAGAGAGAGAGAGAGAGCGAGACAGACCAGAGAGAGAGAGAGAGAGAGAGCGTGAGACTGACCAGAGAAAGAGCGAGACAGACCAGAGAGAGAGAGAGAGCGAGACAGACCAGAGAGAGCGAGAGAGAGAGAGAGAGAGAGATCAGAGAGAGAGAGAGAGAGAGAGAGAGCAAGACAGAACAGAGAGCGAGTACGAGACAGACCAGAGAGAGAGCGAGACAGACCAGAGAAAGAGAGAGAGAGACCAGAGAGAGAGAGAGAGAGACAGATCAGAGAGAGAGAGAGAGAGCAAGACAGAACAGAGAGCGAGTACGAGACAGACCAGAGAGAGAGCGAGACAGACCAGAGAAAGAGAGAGAGAGACCAGAGAGA
This sequence comes from Oncorhynchus mykiss, assembly GCF_057628025.1. Classification (NCBI taxonomy): domain Eukaryota; kingdom Metazoa; phylum Chordata; class Actinopteri; order Salmoniformes; family Salmonidae; genus Oncorhynchus; species Oncorhynchus mykiss. The sequence continues at coordinate 57,574,110 of NC_143031.1, read as the reverse complement.
GAGAGAGAGAGAGACAGACCAGAGAGAGAGAGAGAGCAAGACAGACCAGAGAGAAAGTATGAGACAGACCAGAGAGAGAGAGAGAGACAGAGAGAGAGAGACAGACCAGAGACCAGAGAGACAGAGAGAGACAGAGAGAGAGAGCCAGAGAGAGACAGACCAGAGACCAGAGAAAGAGAGAGAGACACAGAGAGAGAGAGAGACCAGAGACCAGAGAAAGAGAGGGAGACAGATAGAGAGAGCTGGAGATAGAGAGAGAGAGAGAGAGAGAGAGAGAGAGAGAGAGAGAGAGAGAGAGAGAGAGAGAGAGAGAGAGAGAGAGAGAGAGAGAGAGAGAGAGAGAGAGAGAGAGAGAGAGAGAGAGAGAGAGAGAGAGAGAGAGAGAGAGAGAGACAGATCAGAGAGAGAGAGAGAGAGCAAGACAGAACAGAGAGCGAGTACGAGACAGACCAGAGAGAGAGCGAGACAGACCAGAGAAAGAGAGAGAGAGACCAGAGAGAGAGAGAGAGAGAGACAGACCAGAGAGAGAGAGAGAGCAAGACAGACCAGAGAGAAAGTATGAGACAGACCAGAGAGAGAGAGAGAGACAGAGAGAGAGAGACAGACCAGAGACCAGAGAGACAGAGAGAGACAGAGAGAGAGAGACAGAGAGAGACAGACCAGAGACCAGAGAAAGAGAGAGAGACACAGAGAGAGAGAGAGACCAGAGACCAGAGAAAGAGAGGGAGACAGATAGAGAGAGCTGGAGATAGAGAGAGAGATAGACCAGAGAGAGAGAGAGAGAGAGAGAGAGAGAGAGAGAGAGAGAGAGAGAGAGAGAGAGAGAGAGAGAGAGAGAGAGAGAGAGAGAGAGAGAGAGAGAGAGAGAGAGAGAGAGAGAGAGAGAGAGAGAGAGAGAGAGAGAGAGAGAGAGAGAGAGAGAGAGAGAGAGAGAGAGAGAGAGAGAGAGAGAGCCTGCCCTACACCTCTAGCTAGTAGTGTAGCATTAACGAGATGTAGGCTAGGGTACATAACTCCTGGTGTTTGATGTAGATGTTATTGGTCTATTTAACCTATTCCATTTAAAAAAAAAATTAGGACGCCTTTAGGTATTGCAAAATGATTTGATAAAAACATTGAATTTGGTCTTTACTGCTGTAGCCCATAGAAACACATTGAATAGCACATTCATAATGTGTTACTTAGATTGACACACGAGACTCTTACAGATGAAATGCTCCACCGCTAGCTAATTGCTAGGTGCTGCTGAGCTGACCAAAGATAATAATGTTGGTCTTCAGTGGGTGTGTTTTGTGTTTGCGTGTGTTGACCCCTGACCTTTCGTCTGGTGGCTAGTGGATACTTACTCATTCAGCCTCTTCTCCAGCTACCCACTGAGAGAACCCAGTCAGCATTCCTTTCCTCTCCTCCCTCGTTCCCTCCCTCCCTGAGCCGGCTGGAGAGGCACTTCTCTCTCTCTCACACACACACACACACACACACAGACACACACACACACACACACACACACACACACACAGGCTCCTGCGTACGCGTGGTGCAGTGCCGTGGAGCCTGCGGCAGAGATCCAAGTCAGTCTGGATTATTTGACGTGTGTTGCTGTTGTTTTCATCTTTACGTCCTCCCGGCTGTTTTCTGTTCAGATACTTTCTATCTGATGTGTAGGTGTGAGACATTATTTTCTACCTGCCATGATGTTCTTTATCTGTCAGTGTGTGTGTGTGTGTGTGTGTGTGTGTGTGTGTGTGTGTGTGTGTGTGTGTGTGTTTGGGGCATTCAGTGCAGCATCAACAAGGTACTTACCTACATAACAGAGCACTGCTCAAAAAAATAAAGGGAACACTTAAACAACACAATGTATCTCCAAGTCAATCACACTTCTGTGAAATCAAACTGTCCACTTCGGAAGCAACAATGATTGACAATACATTTCACATGCTGTTGTGCAAATGGAATAGACAACAGGTGGAAATTATAGGCAATAACACCCCCAATAAAGGAGTGGTTCTGCAGGTGGTGACCAGACCACTTCTCAGTTCCTATGCTTCCTGGCTGATGTTTTGGTCACTTTTGAATGCTTGCGGTGCTTTCACTCTAGTGGTAGCATGAGACGGAGTCTACAACCCACACAAGTGGCTCATGTAGTGCAGCTCATCCAGGATGGCACATCAATGCGAGCTGTGGCAAGAAGGTTTGCTGTGTCTGTCAGCGTAGTGTCCAGAGAATGGAGGCGCTACCAGGAGACAGGCCAGTACATCAGGAGACATGGAGGAGGCCGTAGAAGGGCAACAACCCAGCAGCAGGACTGATACCTCCGCCTTTGTGCAAGGAGGAGCAGGAGGAGCACTGCCAGAGCCCTGCAAAATGACCTCCAGCAGGCCACAAATGTGCATGTGTCTGCTCAAAGGGTCAGAAACAGACTCCATGAGGGTGGTATGAGGGCCCGACGTCCACAGTTAGGGGTTGTGCTTACAGCCCAACGCCGTGCAGGACTTTTGGCATTTGCCAGAGAACACCAAGATTGGCAAATTCGCCACTGGCGCCCTGTGCTCTTCACAGATGAAAGCAGGTTCACCCTGAGCACATGTGACAGACGTGACAGTCTGGAGACGCCGTGGAGAACATTCAGCTGCCTGCAACATCCTCCAGCATGACCGGATTGGCGGTGGGTCAGTCATGGTGTGGGGTGGCATTTCTTTGTGGAGCCGCACAGCCCTCCATGTGCTCGCCAGAGGTAGCCTGACTGCCATTAGGTACCGAGATGAGATCCTCAGACCCCTTGTGAGACCATATGCTGGTGCGGGTGGCCCTGGGTTCCTCCTAATGCAAGACAATGCTAGACCTATTGTGGCTGGAGTGTATCAGCAGTTCCTGCAAGAGGAAGGCATTGATGCTATGGACTGGTCCTCCCGTTCCCCAGACCTGAATCCAATTGAGCACATCTGGGACATCATGTCTCGCTCCATGCACCACAGACTGTCCAGGAGTTGGCGGATGCTTTAGTCCAGGTCTGGGAGGAGATCCCTCAGGAGACCATCCGCCACCTCATCAGGAGCATGCCCAGGCATTGTAGGGAGGTCATACAGGCACGCAGAGGCCACACACACTACTGAGCCTCATTTTGACTTGTTTTAAGGACATTACATCAACGTTGGATCAGCCTGTAGTGTGGTTTTCCACTTTAATTTTGAGTGTGACTCCAAATCCAGACCTCCATGGGTTGATAAATTTGATTTCCATTGATAATTTTTGTGTGATTTTGTTGTCAGCACATTCAACTATGTAAAGAAAAAAGTATTTAATAAGAATATTTCATTCATTCAGATCTAGAATGTGTTATTTTAGTGTTCCCTTTATTTTTTGAGCAGTGTGTATATATACTTACAGGGATCCTAGCACCCTAGCCTTTTATCCACATCCATTATGTTCCATAACTGGATTGCACTAGCCTAGCGTAGCAATGAATCCTATTGAATCCTATTGAATCCTATTGTAGCAACTGTCTGTTACTGACTGACACACACAGACACACGACACTCTAAAGAAGACAGGTCTTAGGGGAGATCTGATTCACTCTGTCTGTGTAGGACAGCCAGTCACAATAGTCAGACGGGAGTGTGTGTGGGATATTATTTCTATTGGTGGATAAAAAGACGTCTCTCAAATTAGCAACTGGTGCCTGATATGGTGAACCTCATAAATGAGGTTTATGTCATGCCGCAGTGTCAGGTGTAGTATGTCATGCCGCAGTGTCAGGTGAGAGACGGATGCTTAGGAGGGTGCGTGTGTGTGTGTTTGTTTGTTTGTGCGCGTGTAATAGTAACAACATCCCCTCCCCTCACTCTCTGTCACTCAGTAGGGAGTGTGCCTCGTTGCCAATACCCACCAAGGGGAAGTGATTAGGGAGGTGTTTGGATGTTTTTGTCATGCAGATTTTGAAGGGGGTTTGATTATGGAATAGTCTGACTGTGGAACAAATCTGGTGTCAGGTTTTGTGTGTGTGTGTGTGTGTGTGTGTGTGTGTGTGTGTGTGTGTGTGTGTGTGTGTGTGTGTGTGTGTGTGTGTGTGTGTGTGTGTGTGTGTGTGTGTGTGTGCTCGCTCGTGCATTT